>NW_016157184.1:219596-254169 GCF_001687245.7 Rhagoletis zephyria
TCCCGTACTGGCATTTCAGTCTCTATTGGCGCATTTAGCTTGTGGTGTGCTTTCCATAACGAGTGCTTTGTGCTAGTCGGTGAGAGCTTTTGGATGTACCGGTACTGTGCGTACTGTTCCTCGTTCTTGAGGGCTCTCGTCAGTGCATGTGTGGCCGCCTTGAGCAGTTGTTTTGATGCTGGTGATCTATGAGTCTGCCATATCCGTCGTAGGCGTCGTTTTTCCAAGACAAGCATTTCAATTTTCCTATTGGTTAAATTATATTTTTTATTTTGCACATAACATTCTGGGGTGTGGAAATGCTAGCGGCTGCTCAAAGTGTAGATTCAAGAGCGGCTATGAAGTTTTCAATATCGGTCGGCGTATCTAAATTTGGATCGAGGTCTATATGCGCACTGATATATTTTTTATACTTTAACCAATTTGTAGCCCTTGTCGTGAGCATATAGGGTGACTCTTTTTCTTGCGGCTGATGCCACAAGGTGAAAAGTACAGGTGAGTGGTCTGATGAGAGATCTGCAACTGATTCTGTACTAATAAAGCCGCGAGGAATTTTCCTTGTCACCGCAAAGTCAATCAAATCTGGCAACTTTTGCGGGTCTGCCGGCCAATATGTAGGCTTTCCAGGAGAAGCGTAATCGAGTTTGTTTCTTCTACATATAAGCGCGCTATATAATTGCTTGCCTTTAAGGTTGGACAAGCGTGAGCCCCAGTGAGGGTGCTTCGCATTATAATCACCTGCAGCAAGGAAGCGCTCTCCCAGCGAACTGAAGAAATCCATAAACTGTTTTTCTGTTATCGTGAAACGTGGGGGACAATAAACCGCGGACAGCGTAATATCACCTTGCTTTGTTTGTACGCATATTGATGTTGCTTGCAGATAATTCTCGGCAATTCTAGTCAAATGAGGGTGTTTAATCCGGTTTCTGACTAAAATACCAGTTCCGCCATGCGCCTTTCCATCTGGATGATTCGTGCAATAAAAGGTATATCCCGAAATGTCAAAATTATATCTATTAGTTAGGTGTGTTTCAGCAAGGAGCATTATGTCAATTTCCTTGTCCTTAAGAAATTTTGACAGCTCTAGTTTGTGGCGAGGAATGCCATTTGCATTCCAGAGGGCTATTTTAAGTAAGGTCATTATCTTGTTTGCTGAGTAGAAAGCAGGTTGAGCAGCGTATTTTTGAGTTCTTGGATTGTGTTTTGCATGAAAGTCATGAAATTCATCATGCTTTGTTGCATCGACGCTATCATAGCTTCGATATTGGATTGTTTACCATATTGTGCATGGGGATGCTGTTCTTGCGGCGCAACTTGAGGTGCAGTTTTTGTAGGGGCACGGTTTTCTAAGCCTGATTTTAAGGCACTTGCAAACGAGACGCCATTGACGGTGTTTGATAGAACTGTTGGCGACGTGGCTCTTTTGGCGAAGAATACGTCAGGATTCGTTTGGGAGAGTACAAAGGCATTCGGTACATTATGAGTACGTATGGAAGCCACGCGTTGGTTGATCCGGTTTTTTAACTCCTTATAGACTGGACAGCCTCTGTAGTTTGCTGTGTGATTTCCACCGCAGTTACCACATTTTTTTGCACGCGGGTCTTCTTTGTTTGATGAGCAAGTGGCAGAGACATGTAGCTCTCCACAAGCTACGCACACTGAGCGAAGCGTGCAGTAAGACCTAGTATGACCATACTCCTGGCAGTTGGTGCATTGTACAGGGCCATTTCTCTTATGCGGTTTTTCCACAGTTATCCTACGATGCAGCAGATATTGTAATTTATAAATTGGATGCACATCGTTTTTGCCCAGAGGTTTGTTTTCAGGCTCGAGCTCAACTTCGAATTGCAATAACCTCTATCTGATCTTTAAACTATAATAATATGAATTAAAGGTAAAATCCTAGTTTCAATATATAGCGTGCATTTTTAAGACATGCATGGGTACTTAAAATTATTAACACTTTTAAAAATAAATGTCAAAATAGTTTTTTTGCTCTCCTGAAAAATTAGGTCTTTGCAGATAGGGGGTATTGAATATAAGCCCTCGATATGCAGCGTCGGATAATTAGCTTGGTTTTAGGACATCGCCTTGTTAATAAAGTTAGTTGCTTACAAGAAAAAAGGAAGAATTCAAACTACTTGTGGTTTTTAAATTGTTTTCAAAATTTGTTATTTTTTAAATTACCCGCTAAACATGTAGACAAACCTTTTATTTATCTTTCAGGAAAAGCTGGACAATTTTTTGTTTGCAATTTGTTGAAAAGCTAAGGTAAAATCTCCGTTGCCCATATGATTAACATGTTCGAAGAAATAGTTTTTTCGCATGATTTGGCGAACGGATAATTTTGAGTTTCCGTCTCTGAAATACGATTGCCAGACGTACTGATTTTATCAGTACAGTACTGACTTTTTATAATAAGTACTGATTTGCACTGAATTTTCAATTCTGAGTATACAGATTTGTATTAGGATTCTTTCCACCGTGCTTGGTGCTCGGTAACAAGGTGTTCGGTAATTTTTACCCATGTATTTTGTTTGTGTAGTATTATTTTACGCAAACAAAATACTTTAGGATATTGTTAAGGTTTTACATAACGCTGGAACTTCCTTAAGCTGTACTGTAAAAAGTTTCAGATAATGTTTGATATGCGCAAGAATTAATGCAACAAAAAGAGCAGTCCTTTTGTGGGCTGGTTATGTACCTGGTTACGTACGCTGGTTGGTTACGTACCAGTTGCGATAGTATTATGGAGCATAAATTATTTGAAAAGATGGCTGAGATTTTTTTGTGTTGTTAGCTATCTCGAAAATATCTTTCGGTTTAATAACAACATATTTAAATAACTGAATGGCTTTTGCCTACCACTTACAATTCAGTTTTCTCAATTTACTGAATTGAGTTTTGCATACAAGACATCCCAATGACTTGGATACTCTTTTTAGCGAATTCCTAGTCTTTCAAAGTTTTCGCGCAGTTGAAAAATGTAATTTAAGCCAAGAAGAAGTATAGATGAAGTCCTTAAATAGTGGTACGTTTCCACAGTTTGAAAAAATATGCATTTTTTTCAATACCACACTCAAACGAAGATCCTGCCATCTTAAGAATAAAGTTTGTTTCCTGGTGCAAAGCGAGAAACCGACTTCTAGTTAAAATTTTTTGAAAGTGAACTTAAAATTAAAAGTAATTTTAAAATGGAATGTATAGAATTTTTTATCCATTGAAAACGGAAATAATCTCATTATTGCTATTCAAAAATGTCATAAATATAAAATAATTATTGGCTCCTGTGTACAATGATATTATAAGGGTATTTTATACTACGTGTTAGTTTGTACACTGAAGTTATAATGAATATTTTTATTAATATACCAAAATATTGTTAAAAACAAGTACTCTGGCGTTTTAAAGTATTATCCATGATACAAAAAAGAAGGTAGTTTCAATAAACAACTTTTTGATTAAAAAGGAGATTTTTGACAGTTGCTCAATTGTAAAAAATTCGATGCGGCGTTACTCAATTAAGTTTTTTGGAAGAGGGGATTTTATATCCTAAATTTGGGAGTATAAATAAAATAGTTGTGTTAACATTTACCTTTTAAAAATAATTAATATCTTTTCCTAAAAAAGTTTACATTTTACATTAAATTCGATAACTACTTGCCAAAATCTTTATTTTTGCATTAATAAAATTTTAGTGAACATATTTTAAAATTTTTATTTCACAATGTCCATAGCCAGGACTATTACATCTATATCGGATACGTTTATTTCTGATATATTTCAGATAATGAAATTAGAATTTCGATATTGTCTTTGTCCATGTCTTTCAAGTAACTTAAAACGGAATTTACTTTGGGACCCATGAGCCACATGACTTTCAGAGAAGTGAGTATTATCTAATTCTAGTATATTTCGACAATATCGTTGTCTCTGTGGGTAAAAACAAATATATTTTACTGTTAAATATTGGAGGGGGTTGTGAAACAAGATTAATGATTTATTGTTAGTATGAAAATTAGAAACACAACTATCAACTTCTTGCGCGTTAGACCTCTTCGCTTTCAAAAACAAAAGGTGAACTGTTCGGTTATTTGTTCAATGGTTTTGGGGTGGCAAGCGGAGACGGACCCACTAAAAAATTGGGTAAAATTAGAATTTTGACAGAGAAAATGTAAGTCCAACTACGGCTACGCTGATCCAGTATTTTGTAAAATAAAGGTCCATATTTCAAACCGAATTTAGTAATAAATTTGTATCCTTATGTTAGAAATCTATATTTTAAACTAATTTTTTGCTTTGGGTTAAGCATTTGGACACATTAACCCAAAATTATTGTACAAGTAACCGAGTCGTACCCAACAATATACCTTTTGCTTCTTCAAATTTCGATTCTAAGAACAAAATATTTGTAAATAACCAAAAAATTCATAACAAAATTTGGAGGGTTTTAGATAGTAGGTATGGTAACACGAAATGTCACAATCTACTTAATTGTCATGTTGTTAATATGGCGACGAAAAAGTGACAATGGAACTACCTTCTTTTTTGTATCATGGTATTATCTGTTACTTACATTCATAATTTTGCTTTGAATAAAAGTGTACTGAAAAGAACTGATTTTTATAACATGAAAAAATCTAAGGTACTGATTTCGCACGTAAAAAATCTGGCCACCCTAGTTGGTATTGAAAATGTCGGACTGTAACCACGCCCACTCCCATATAATGGACTATCGATAGTGCCCAAAAACAATCGATACTTGTGAGAAATCGATACTATCGATAATTTTGCAGCTCTACTGTTTGCCAAAAAATTGTATTATGCATGAATACAATTTATGTCATTAAAGAATGTTTAGCCACTTGTCTAGTCAATTTGTCGATGTCGCAGTCACAAAGAATTTATATCACGGATCTTGAGGTGAACCATGTTGCTTGTCATTGGCATAGCAATATGCATTTCAACTGATATTTATATGTGTCTTTTAAGTATGCTGCATGTTTTTATGTAGATGACTACCCAGCAAATTTGGAATCTCTTCTAGCAGGCATTACTTTAACATGTGCATGCCATTGGCGGTAATGGCTGGCAAACTACTTTGCATTTCCTGTAATGAGTTAAACAATCGAAGGAAAGTTTACACATTCTATGTAATACCATCAAGAAGATGTTCACATATAAAAACAATTCCAGATTTTTAGCTGGGAACGTATTCTAGAGGGTATTACTTACTTTGGAATGTCTAAACAGAAACTCGCATTTTTATCCCATAATGTGGAATGCAAAGCCGTCTGCAAGCCATTACCGCCATGTTAAATTAATGCCTCCTAGAAGCGAAAGGGGAAGCGCTTCCCAACTTTTCTTTCGATTCCACATTCATTTCTGGGTGTTTATTTGTGCTCGTATCCAAGAAAGCATTTAAGTAAAATGATTTGAAATCAGAGAAGTAGCTTTTTGGATGTCCAGTGTTTGAAAATGATCTGATACTAATTTGAAAATTACTGCGATCATCATATCGTTAGTCCCCACAACAAACCTTGAAGCGAAGGGCACAATAGACATAAGGTCGTAGTGCATAGCCTCTAACAAATCTAAAACTTGAAGCGAGACATAAAACGCACGGGCATCTTAAGAGCTGGCCCGAAATTTTTTGTCATTCGAGTGTTAAAAGTTTTTCTGCTCCTCATATCAAATTTCAGAAATGTAATTTAAGGACTTTTGTAATAAAAGCCTTCAATTGCAGCCTTGGAATCAGTTCACGCGTATTTAAAGTATCCCGATAAAAAAGTTTTAATTTTGGGAGTTCCGACGCATTTAATTCCTAAAAATTAAAGAAAAATAATTGCCTAAATTAATTAAGGAAAATAGGTGTTTGTATTCAAGTACTCAATAATAACTCCGTAAATACACCAACTCCAAAATTATATGTTTGATGGGTAAGAGGCAACCCTAACACACATACAAATTGATGTAAATACCCTGCAGGAAACGTATCTAGCTACAAGTTAACTTGAAGTTCATTAGGAAGGAACTAATGGTCACTATTATTTGCATTTGTAACTAGCTACTTTGGATATAAAATATCAACATTAACATTACATATTTGTTTACATATTCTGTAGTAGGTGGTCCCATATTCGAATTCCGTCAGACATAACTTCAAAATGATAATTTTTGTTTGCCCTGAATCCAAAAAGTATTTTTGAAGTGCAGAAAAAAGTGTATTCAAAGTAAAATTTGTATGAGGATATTTAAAGCGAAACTTGTCTAAAGAAAACAAACTTCTAATTACGTCTGCATGACTCCTGCGTTACTTTTCAGCTAGTTTCAAGTTAGTTTTTTATAGTTAGTTTTCATCAATTGATAGTTTTTATTATTTTTGCAGGGTACTTATATACATATGTACATATGTATGCATGCAACTAATTTACACACTCTTTCGGCCGGCAGACTGGCTGGCCGGCCAGAAACTTCTGCCAGTCTACTGGTGCGTCAAAAAATTCAATCCGACACCAAGCAACGCTTCACTTCGCAGTCGTGGCGTCTGCTTACGGTGACCATCCGTCGTGCAATGTACGGGACAGCCCTTCTTTATAGTCAACTGTCCTCGTTTGTAATTTATTCAGTTTATTCGGGACACGAAATTTTCTCCATTTCTTTTGATTTCCGTATTTTCCCAATTCCTGTGCCCAGTTTTTCTATTGAATTGCTTTTACACTATTACCCGCTTAATTGTCTCCCGGTTAATTGATTTCCCTGCTTATTTGACGTACCTCAGGGTAAAAAATATATTGCATAAAAAATCAATGTAAATGTTTCAGCATAATTGAACCCGGTTAATTGGTTTCCCCGTATAAATGGTTAAAAACATGTGGCAATGAAAAGAGATAATACCTTCATTTTTCCACGGTTAATTGTTCCTTACATTTATATAATTTTTTTATAACAATTATCTCTAAATTGTGAGGACAAGTATACATACTTACGTACGAAGAATAATAAATACAAATTGTTTTTATTACTTATATTTCTTCGTTTAAAGCTTAAACTATACAAATATCATTAAATTTAAAATACACACATGCATTTTCTTTTAATTGATTAGGTTGTCCCATTTAGCGGAATATCTGTAATTGAACTAACTTTTCAATTAAACGAGTATCGGTTAATTGATTCTCCGGTTAATTGAACCAAAAATTGTGAAATTTTTGAAGTGCGGGTAATACTGTACAAGGCTGCCGTTGCAAAGATAGGCCCTGTCTATCCATGGGCTAGGTTAGAGGTTGTAGACTTGAAGTGCGGGTAATAGTGTACAAGGCTGCCGTTGCAAAGATAGGCCCTGTCTATCCATGGGCTAGGTTGGAGGTTGTAGACTGGAAGGATATTCCAGTCAGACCAAGAGCAAGGGCATGTGTACCGACGACACCTTCGGCACCAGGGAGCATCCTAAAGATGCTTCGAATGATAAACCCAGCCCTTCCGACGAGTGATTGGAGGCTCATCTGAGTCGAGGACGCTGATGGCCCTTAAAGACAGGTAGTTTTGTCCGTAAACAAGGAGTCACTTGAGCTCCTGGAGAAGCGGCAAGGCCGAGTATATTATGGCCTCGACGAGGTCATAATTAGGGTATATCCCGGGACGCTCAGCGCGCCTCCAGTTCGGGTGCAGCAATGGACATGGACATTGCGGCACCGGAAACGGACCCGGAGCTCTCCGACGCTTAGAGCAATGCCTCCTCTCAATCAAACTACACATCGACAATGCGTAGGGTGTTTGCGGAGCAAGAACTGCTTTACATCGACGGGGAGTACGAGGCTGACAAACCGTCGTAGCGATGGAGGGGGTGGCAGATACTCCAGAAGAGAGTGCGGCAAATCAACCTCCACAAATCTAAAGCAGCGTCGGCGGCTCTTCTATGTCATCTGTCCAAAGGCGATGTTGAAGTGCCACTAATCCAGAAACCGTGGGTTTGCAACTCAAGGGTCTGTGGATTGAGTGCCACTGGTTTCGAGCTGTTCTCAGAGCGTGGTAAAGGTAAAATTAGAGCCCACATTTTGGCAAAAGCGGATTTAAATATCTATCTTTTACCTAACTACAGTGATGGTGACGTCGCGACAACACTACTAGAGCTGGAGAGCACATCCACCGTGCTGGTCTCGGCATACATGCCCTATGAATCGGAGCACCCTCCTCAAGCAACGGTGCGGAACTTGGTGACCAAGTACGAAAATGGTCAAATTTTGATTGGAAGCGCTGCCAATGCCCTCCACGTCCAGTGGTGCAGCTCAGATATAAATGATCGGGGTGAGGCACTTTTCAACTACCTCTTAACAGCAAACCTACTTATATGCAATAAAGGTAGGGAGTCCACCTTCATTACTAAAAACCGTAAGGAAGGACTAGACATAACCTTATGCAGTGAAAGCTTAACTGAGATGGTCGAGGGTTGGTGGGTTTTAGGTGAACACTACTTCTCTGACCATCGCTATATTGAAATAGTATTGAATATCGCTCCAACTAGCCCAACACTACGCAAAAACTTTAAAAATACAGATTGGACCTACTATAAACAACTACTTTACAAGCTCTCTAGCTTAGCCCCTATAGAACCTGAATGTACCGAGGATCTAGAAAAAATGGCCAACGTATTTACCTCGACCTGCTCAGAGACCCCAGGTTTGGCGTGCCATGGCCCTAAGCCGTAGGGTAAACGTAAACTACACTGGTGGTCACGGGAGATAGACTCGCTTCGCAAATCTTGCAGAAAGCAATTCAATAAGGCCAAAAGGCTCAGCTGTGAGCTTGAATGGCAGGTGTATAAGCGGTTACTCCGGGCCTATAAAAAAGCTCTGAGGAAAGCAAAGAGATCTTCGTGGAGAGTTTTCTGTAGTGGCATTGAAGGTGTTTCTGAATCTGCCAGGCTGCGAAAAATTCTCTCCAGATCTCCCAACCCGACAGGCTTCTTACAAAAGCACGATGGATCCTGCACCTCCACGGTAAAGGAAACCCTTGAGCTACTCCTAGATACCCACTTTCATGGGAACATAGATGTAAGGGAAAAATCCCCTTCTGTAACTTCTTCCTACGCAGTGAACATACCTATCTCGGAAGATAGAGTCAGATGGGCAATAAAAAGCTTTAAACCAGATGGTATGATACCTGCACAACTAATTAAGACACTGGATGTGTCTGCGAAATGGCTTCTAAGTATCTTCAAGGCTTGTTTCAAGTTTAATCACATACCGTTAGCATGGAGAAATGTCACGGTCGTCTTTATTCTAAAGGCCGAAAAGGCCTCACATACTAACCGGAAGGACCTTAGGCCCATCAGCCTTTCCTCCTTTGCTCTTAAGATACTTGAAACGAATGTTAGCAGCTTCCTTTCTGACACTATAGACCAGTGATGCACACGGGAGTCTCCGGGAGCTACTCGGCTTTCACACACAAGTCGTGTGTGTGCAGCTACCGACCTTATGCGCCGCTAGCAGCCGGTCAGTTCGCGTTTGTACTTCATGCTGTAAGCATCACTTGCGCGAGCTGGTTTGCTGAGTACACATATACAGATACAAAAATATTGCGCTTGTATTGGGAGCTCTGCTAACGCTGTGCACCACTGCTATAGACTGTCGTCTACTGTCTGATAACCAACATGCGTACCGTAAAGGTAAATCGACGGAGATCGTACTTCATAGTCTGATCGCCTATATCGAGAAGTACTTCAGTGTTAAGGACTTCTGTCTCGTAGCATTCTTGGATATTGAAGGCGCTTTCAATAATGTACTTCCGGAGGCTATTACTCACGCCGCGGGGCCCTAGGAGTGGACAGCTCACTGGTGGGGTTTATCGGTCAGCTACTCTGCTGCAGAGTGGTGAGAGCGAGGCTGGGAGCGTGCGAGGTGTCGAGGCTTGTGACGAGGGGCACTCCCCAAGGAGGTGTTCTTTCTCCACTTCTGCGAGCTGATGCAGCGAACGCTTCGGGATGTATCTAAGTGGTCTACCCGCTGTGGCCTGAGCGTCAGCTCAATCAAATCGGAGCTCGTCCTCTTTACGAGAGGTATAAAATGCCTTCCGTGACTCCACCGGAGCTGAACGGCGTCGGTTAAGTCTCTCTGCAAAAGCCAAATTTCTTGGCGTTATCTTAGATAAGAAGCTGAAGGAAAATATGATTCAGCGTTATGAGAAGGCTTCCGTTGCCCTCTTTACTTGTAAAAGGGCCATAGGCAAGAGATGGGACCTCAGTTCCCGGATCTGTCGATGGATATTTATAGCGGTCGTCAGACCAATCCTCCTGTATGGAGCGATCGTGTGGTGGCCTGCGTTAGATAAAGAGGTCAACCTCAGGCTTCTCACCAAGGTGCAAAGGTCCAGTATGATCTGCATAAGCGGAGCGCTTAGAACCACGCCAAACGATGCTCTGAACGCTATTTTGGATCTTCTGCCACTGGATTTGGTAGGAAAGCAGATGGCAGCGCTCGCTGCTTTTCGCTTAAGAGAGTCATCCCAATGGAAACCTGTAGTCCAGGGATACTCTTGTATATTAAATGAATTTTGCTTCCGCTGTGCTTCGATAT
This sequence comes from Rhagoletis zephyria, assembly GCF_001687245.7. NCBI lineage: Eukaryota > Metazoa > Arthropoda > Insecta > Diptera > Tephritidae > Rhagoletis > Rhagoletis zephyria. The sequence continues at coordinate 230,171 of NW_016157184.1, forward strand.
CGGTTCCGGTAAGCAACTTCAGCACCAGAATTCCAAGCAGGGAGCAGTAGAAAGAAGATTTCAACACTCCATCCGATAACATTAACATCTATACAGATGGTTTAAAACTCGACGGCAAGGTAGGAGGCGGCGTTTTCTTACGAAACCGTCCTCTAAAAATCTCTTTTAGGTTACCGGACTACTGCAGCATATTCCAAGCTGAAGTTTCAGCTATCATGGAAACTGTTGAGAAGCTTGGAACCGAAATTATGGGAAGGGACATTTTCATTTTTAGTGATAGCCAGGCTGCAATCAAAGCTCTGAGCTCCTTTACGTTTCACTCAAAGATTGCGCTGGACCGCCGCCTATCTCTACAGGAGATAGCCAAGTAGAACAGACTTCACCTCACTTGGTCCCTGGTCATAGGGACATAGAGGGAAACTGCATGGCAGATGAACTTGCAAGGCAAGGCACGACCAGGCAGATTCTTCCTGGTAAAGAACGCATTGGTATATCTTTTGCCACTTGCAAGGTGCTAATTAGTGAATTTGTTTACAAACAAGCTAAATAAAGATGGAGTCAAAGTACGACTTGTCGAATTTCCAGGCAGACTTGGCCTAAATGGGACCGGTTCACGAAGGGTCCACTCTCTTAGAAGAGAGGATATATCTAACGTCGTGGGGGCCCTAACCGGGCACTGCTTAATAGGTAAGCATACAGAAAAGCTCGGGGTGCCTTTTCGTAGATGTTGCAGAAGCTGCAAGGACGATGAAGAGAAGGAAACAGTCTTGAAGTGGTTCTATGGGGAGGATAATTGAACGGCGTCAACTGTAGTAACACAATGGGCCTTCTATCTATGGCCTAGGTGTACCTACCTACCTAATACTGTATCAGTTCATTGGAATATCGTGGCTATAAACTCAGACGCTCAATGCCTACTATCGAGGAAATTTTATTGCTATTTGTATGTGACTCCCAAAAAAATTTATAATCCAAGTTAAAAATCGCATCAATATTTTTAAGGCGTAAAAACTTGGGTTGGGAAGTATTAAAATGAAGTAGTGAGCAGTAGCAGTACAGGTGGAAAATCGTTAAAATGACCTTGACAAAAATATTAAAATGTTTATACATAAGTACATAAAAATCAACGCGAACTCTTAGCCACTTGCAACTTGCACTTTATTATACTAAAATTCAATTATCTATAAAATTTCAAACCCCAAATTTTTACAAAACCAAAACCAAAAAAATTATTTTGGTGAAAATTTGTTTATAACAGTTCATGTAAGAAAATGCATCCCTATGGTCTGTAACATTGGCAACCCAAACGCGGTATCATTTTGAGTAAATACCTTTAGCTTTGTATTAACAATAGATATACTACTACAATAAATGAATTGCTTTAGAACAGTCGTGTTTCAATTTCAACCTTATGAAATTACATGGGTTATGGGCCCAGATCACGTGGTTCGAAAAATAAAGTAATATTGTTTGTCATATATGTATGTAAATCGTTAGTCGGTTTTTTTGTATCCTAAAAAATACAATTTACACGCGAAAATGAGTTCGTCGTTAACTAATATAGAAAAGCTCAACGGCGAAAATTATTAAACGTGGGCGCTGTTGATGCGGAGTTTGCTGGTAACGCAGGATTTGTGGTACGTCGTCGAAGAAACTCCTAAGGTGGAACCGTCAGATTTGGAAGCAAGGGCATGGAGGGCAGCAGACCAAAAAGTATTGGCAATGATACATCTGTGCGTAAGACCGTCGGAGTTGATTCACATAAAAAGTGCGAAACAGCAAAAGCTGCCTGGAGTCTACTAAGCGATCTTTACAACGTAGACGGTCCAGCTCGAAAGGTAAATTTGTTTAAGAAATTGGTACAGTTCAAGCTGAACGCTTCTGAGAAATTTGCCCTTCAAATCAACGAGTTCTGCTCGATCGTCGACAATCTTAATGAAATTTGCGTTACTGTACCTGAGGACTTGCTCTGTATATTACTATTAGGTAGCCTAGCTAGAAAGCTTTGTAATAGCAATCGAAAGCAGATATACGTTGCCGAAAATGGAAGCATTAAAAATGAAGATATTAGAAGAAGAACAAAGGCGAGGGCAACGATTTTCTGAAACTGAAAAAGTTTTCTCTGCAAATTCTCATAATCTCTTCAATGAACGTGACAATCGTAATAGCAACAAAACAAAAAATAGCAAGCGCAATGTATGCAACGTTAAGTGTTATAGTTGTAGGAAGAGAGGTCACATTAGAGCGCAATGCAAAAGCTCACAAGTTCCAACAGTGCTGAGTTTGTTTGATTCACACGTTCGAAGGTTGGAAGGTGAGAACACCTGGATACTCGATAGTGGTGCGTCGTCTCATATATGCAGTGACATGACATTATTCACTTCTTTGCGCAAGTCGACTCGAGAAAGTATTTTTAGCATCTGGAGAAGCTGTTCACGCAGAAGGAGATGGGAAAGTAATGCTCAAATCCGGTCCCAAAATTAAAAAAAAAATATTTAGCGGTGAGCAAAATACTCAGTAACGGGAACGAGGTTCAAAAACAATAAGGCAATAGTTAAAACAAAAGAAAGCAAATTAGTGTTCATTGCTGAAATGCACAACGGAGTCTTTTGTGTAAATTTGACTACGCTGAAAAATAGAGAAAATAGTAACTCAATAGTTGAAAATAACAATGACAATACCCAAAAGTGGCATCGACGGTTCGCTCATGCAAATTATAAAGACTTGTTTATGCTGTCGCAAAAGAATATGGTGCGTGGATTGTATATCAACAACACTCTAAATATCGACTGTGACATATGCGCGATGTGCAAAATAAAAAGAAGCGCTTTCGCTAAATATACTAATGTACAATCATCAAAATGTTTAGAAATTATCCACTCGGACATTTGTGGGCCTATGCGTACAACGTCGCAAGGCGGGTCGCATTACTTCATTACTTTCATTGACGATTTTTTTCGCTTCATCGAAGTACATCTTTTAAAGCAAAAGTCCGATGCATTCGATGCATTTAAGCGTTTCGTAACGCGTGTAGAAAATCAAATTGGCATCAAAGTAAAATGTTTACGCAGTGACAACGGGCGCGAGTATTTAGGTATTGATTTCCAAAATTAATTAAAAGGCAAAGGCATTGTGCACCAAAGGACTGTAGCTTACACGCCAGAACAGAATGGCGTGGCCGAACGTGCCAACAGAACTTTAGTCGAAATGGCGCGCTGTATGTTGGCTTCATCACATCTCACGCAATCGTTGTGGTCCGAAGCGGTTAATACCGCCGCATATATACGAAATCGGTGTCCGACGAAAATTTTGAAAAGCAAAACACCTTATGAATGCCTTCGAGGGTAAAAACCGAGTGTGAGCCATTTTAAAGTGTTTGGTTGCGAAGCGGTTGTTCTACACAAGCAACCAGGTAGATCGAAATTCGATTGCAAAGGCTCAAAAGTATGCTTCGTAGGTTATGCTAATCATACCAAAGGGTATAGGCTTTATGATCCGGCAAAGAAAAGCATTATAATAGCTCGGGACGTCATTTTTTTGAAGACGTTTTACCAAAACTTGATAACGAACATTATAACACTAATACTGTTAATGTTGAATTAATATATGAAAGTGAAAATAAATTTATTGAAACTAGTGATAACCAAAATGAAACAGAAAACTCATAAATTGATAAAAATTTGAGAACTATCGATATAGTAAGAGACGAAGGCGAGATCGTGTTAGGTAAAAGAAAACGAGGAAGTATATGGTTAATTATCCGGAAGTTTTGAATTTGGCGTGCGAAAACCCCACTTCAGTCGCAGATGCATTGCAGTCCGAGGAAAGTTCGCAGTGGAGAGGTGCTATGCAGGCGGAATATGATTCTCTAATCAAAAGCGGCGCTTGGACTCTTGTTAACCGTCCACCTGAAAAAAACGTGATTGGTTGTCGGTGGGTGTTCGTGAAAAAATTCGACGAAGATGGTAAACTAGAAAAGTATAAGGCGCGCTTAGTAGCGCAAGGCTGTTCTCAGAAGCATGGTGAAGATTTTTCTCTTACTTACGCACCAGTGGTCAGACATTCGACCATTCGCTTGATTCTTGCGTTGGCGGTTCAGTATAAGCTGTTAGTTAACCACGTAGATGTCGTAGCAGCATACCTTCCTTAATGAGAATCATCCTGAGAAAGTATGCAGACTTCAAAAATCGCTGTACGGCCTTAAGCAGGCCGGAAGGTATTGGAACGATAAAATAAACAAGGTGTTGTGCGACATTCGTTTTAAGAGGTGCAAAGCAGACAACTGTGTTTACATCATGTGCGAGAATGGTGAAATTAACATACTGAGCATATACGTTGATAATATCTTGTTGGCATGTTCGTCAGAAAACACGATGAATAAAATTATCAAAATGTTGAACGAGAAAGTGGAAGCTGTCGATCGTGGTCCAATTCGTTATTATCTCGGCATGGAGGTCAAACGAGACGGTCTTCGTGGAAATATTTCTATTCACCAAGGGCGGTATGTAGACGAGTTGCTGAAGCGTTGGAATATGGCAGACTGCAAAGGTGCTGCGACGCCTTAAGGTAGCGGCACGATTCTTGAAAAATGCAGCTGTAAAANTACCTGACACAACAGTACATGTCACTCGTTGGTGGTTTAACGTATTTGGCTATAATTTCTAGGCCGGATATAGCACACACTGTGTCCAAGCTGGCACAATTTAATAGCCATCCACACAAGGAGCATTTCGTGGCAGCCAAGCGTGTCCTAAGATACTTAAGGGAGAAGCCGAAGGGTATGATTACTTATAAAGCTAACCGTCAAAGCTTAACTTCTTTTTCAGATGCTGACTGGGGTTCAGACTCCACAGACCGCAAGTCGATTAGTGGTTATGCAGTGTTTTTGGGCGATGGGCTCATTGCATGGGAGTCAAAGAAGCAACATGTCGTTTCTCTGAGCACAACGGAATCGGAATATATTGCGATGTGCAATGCAGCAAAAGAAGTATCTTTTCTTCGAAGTTTGTTGACGGAAATGGGTTTTGAGCGGTATGTTAGTGCACCATCCTAAATATTGTGTGATAACCAAAGTGCACAGTTCGCATGATATATGTGGAGTGGTTGATTACTGGAAAAACAGTAAATAGGAATGGACAGAAAAATTAAATAGATATTTAAAAATATTCTTCGTCTTATTGCCAAGCACACAAAATAACCTTTTAATTTGAAAAAAAAACTGGGTACTGCTGGTTAGGAACAAAAATTAGTCGAATAAAATTTCATTTAAACATAAAGTATGTAGTTTAACAAAAAATTTTTTGAAATTTTTAACTATTGTAGAAAAATTCATATGCGATTCTTTGTCCCGTATTTTGGTGGGATAAATATGGTCACAGTACGTATGCGTGACACTAACCATGTCACTGACACTGACTCACTATGACAGTGTGATACACGTGGCTACACGCATCAGAGACAAACCGACATGCAAATTGACTGGCCTTATTACAGATATAATTTTATTCACACGTGTACAAAATTCTCAGTTGATAAAAATAACCAAATTTGTGATTAGCGTTTTTGCGGGATTCCGATGAATATCTCACTTTTATTTAGCTATGACAAAACCAACGTAAGGTTTTCTAAATTTACCTTTGTTTGGCTGAAAGTAATTTTACTAATCATATCAATGATACTGTTAATAAAAGGTGTTCTCTCTTTCTAAGCTTAGTGCAGAGTTAAACTTTATTTTCCAATTCAATTCTTACAAGCTTGGTTTTAACAGCGTTGGCCACTGTAGTTAACATACTTATCTACATAGATATATGTAGGGTTGCATTTAGTTTTGTAAATAAATTTATAATTCAACACTTCTCCTTAAATTTATGTTACAAAGTTTATAATAGTCTTAGTTCTAAAATTTTCAAATTTAGTTCTACCCAAAGATTTTGTTAGAACATCTGCCAAATTGTTTTCGGAATTCACTTTTATAATTTCAATATTTTTTTTTACACAATATTCATATACAAAGTGGTAATGTGCCTCTATATATTTTGAGGTTTTTGAAAAATTTCCATATTTAGCTATAGCAACAGCTCCCGAATTGTCTTCATATACCTTTATCGGATTCTCGGTTTTAACATTAAGATCCTTAAATAAACTGATTAATACACTCAATTCGCTAACGGACTCAGATAAAGCTACATATTCAGCAGTGGCTCTAGCCCATACAATGTCATAGTCTAATGAAGTGCAAGTTTCAACCAGCTAAAAAATCGCCCAGATTTTTTATAATTGTTTTTTGGAGACTACCTTTGCGGTTTTTTATATAACAAGTGTAATTTACAAAAAATGGCGTTGATTTTTTGAAATTTTATTGCTAACGGTCTCCCGCATTTTGTTTCATAAGAAATTCATGCTTATATGGAAAAAGTCCAAAAATCCGTCACCAAAAAAGCCGTTAAAACTTGCATTTCATTAAGACTGGTTTTCACTATGTCATATTTTGACGCCAAAATTTGGCGACACATTTTGACACAGTTTTCTATCCTTTATCTACCTTGACCGATGATATTATAGGCCAAAAACGGACATATAGCCGATTTAGCAGCGCATGTACACGACTAAAGGCCTATCCGGATCCAAATCAGTCGATAAACTGATTTTTGATCCCATTTGACAATGTGTTTTCATTTATTTGACAACAAATGCCACTGAATTTGACATAGTGAAAATCAGCCTTTAGACTAAAATTGCATACCCAAAAATGTTCTAAAGAATCAGATTAAAAAGCTGAAATTTTGATGAAAATTTGTGGAATTTTCCTAAATTTTGTATAAAGCTTGTAACTGTGAAAAAAATTACGAATATTTAAAACAAACCAACACGTGGTCATTTGTTTGAGTCACGTATAACTGCGTACTTAGTTTTTCTCTCTGATGTCAGGATTTTTTTAAAAGGACTTAGGAATTTAAAAAATATGATTGTTTCAAAAAATTATGNTGAAAATTTGTGGAATTTTCCTAAATTTTGTATAAAGCTTGTAACTGTGAAAAAAATTACGAATATTTAAAACAAACCAACACGTGGTCATTTGTTTGAGTCACGTATAACTGCGTACTTAGTTTTTCTCTCTGATGTCAGGATTTTTTTAAAAGGACTTAGGAATTTAAAAAATATGATTGTTTCAAAAAATTATGTAAAAAATTCAGTGCAATGTAGTATAAAGATAAGGGTATCAAATATAAGAAAAATTCTTTAGAATTATAACAGAATAAATATTTTGGTGCATAGGGACGAATGGGTATGGAAAAGTCCTTTAAAAATTTTGTCCTTAAAAATCCTTGAAAATTTGCAATATTTATTGTTTGATTCCAATTTCGTCCTGCAAACTTTATTAGCTTGAAAAGATAAAATTTATTAAAACCACATTTTCAATACCTATTCGTCCTTGTAAACCAAAAAACTTTATTCAGCCTTATCATGAGTTTCATTTTCCCCGAACCGGATCACTTTTCACTTTGGGTTTCCATGGTTTTACTATGGGTGGATGACAATTTTCGGGTGAATTTTTTTCAGGCGAAACTCAGGATAAGGCAGATTGTGCTTTTAAATTCAATAGAATTTTCTCTTTCATTTGGTACCCATAATGTTATTCTACATTGCACTCATTTTATTAAATAATTTTTTGAATCAATCATATCTTTAGAGTTTCAAAGTCCTTTGAAAAAAAAAATCCTGACATCAGAGTGAAAAACTAAAAACGCAGTTTTACTGTATTTGGCCCATAGTTCGTGTGTTCTGAAATTTTTTAGTTTTTGTGGCACAGTGTTATTCATAGTTTTGAAATATATTTTATGAAAGCAAAAAATAAAAATAGTTGACATTTTTTAAACACCTAAGATATCACTGGCCATAATAAAGGACCCTGAATGACGGGAAAGATCAAAGCTTTACAAATTTGATGATGCGATTTTTGAAATGAACGATACACAATTAGCCGGTATACATATTTTAAAATTTTTAGAATCAGTGGTTGAAATTTTATACTGAAAGGGTTAAGAAAGCTTTAGTTTAAAAGTGTGATACTAAATGCCTTTCACCATAAACGGCGCCAATTTTCTGGGTTATCAAGACTCTAGCAGTACAAGATAAATTTTTATATATCACGAAGTTATTTAAATTAATCTTCAACTAAATACTGAAGTATATTTACGGATATCACCGTTTGTGCAAGTCTGTGCAATGACGAATTAAGTTAAATTCGGGGGTTCAAGGAATTGTAATGACAGGCGAGCTGTTGCTGTTCGATGTTGTGAGAGCCAGCGTTTCCGAAACTGTCCAATCACGTTTTATTATATGCTTAAATTCAATTTCTTAATTTTAGTAAGTATTTCTTTACTGCATTCACCTGAATTTCGGGGGTTACTACTAGTTTTAATAAATTGTCAGTTTAATTTCATATAAAATTTACCTTTAAGTTTTTGCATTTTAAGCATACGNTTATATGAAAAGCGGCCGTAATTTTAGTCCGATTTCAATAAATTTCAACGCTTTGCTTTAATGTGGCAAGCACAATAACGTGGGCGGTGCCACGCGCCNAATGAACGATACAAAATTAGCCAGTATACATATTTTAAAATTTTTAGAATCAGTGGTTGAAATTTTATACTGAAAGGGTTAAGAAAGCTTTAGTTTAAAAGTGTGATACTAAATGCCTTTCACCATAAACGGCGCCAATTTTCTGGGTTATCAAGACTCTAGCAGTACAAGATAAATTTTTATATATCACGAAGTTATTTAAATTAATCTTCAACTAAATACTGAAGTATATTTACGGATATCACCNTCCAATCACGTTTTATTATATGCTTAAATTAAATTTTTTTGTTTTAGTAAGTATTTCTTTACTGCATTCACCTAAATTTCGGGGGTTACTACTAGTTTTAATAAATTGTCAGTTTAATTTCTTATAAAATTTACCATTAAGTTTTTGCATTTTAAGCCTACATGGAAAATTTGTTTTAGAGAATCTATGTGAAATAATTGCAGAAACGATTAACCGATTTGCTGTGCAACCGAGACATCTGATTTTTAAATAATTTTTGTAAACAAATCGGCAAGTACATATCGTTCCCCGCATGCCAGAAACATGAATGTGTAAGAATTCGAATTTCGGGAAACCAAGTTTGAATTTTTTACGAAANACAATAACGTGGGCGGTGCCACGCGCCTTTTCCAAAATTATATCATAAACGTATTTCTTGGTAAAGAATTGTTGCAGGCACCGAACAACACATGTGTTTCAATGAAGCTCTGTACATTACGATTCAAAGTCTTGTTTTCGCCTGAACATAAAAGCTTCATGAATCGAAGCGCCCAACATTGTAAGGCGCTTGTAGTTTTGAAATCATCATTTGTTTACTTTTATGTGTTGGAAATAAAATTTATTTGTCAATTCAATAGAAAATGAATGATTTCTTGCTAAAATTATTGCAAATTGTATTTAACCACAATCGTTTATGCAATATTTCGGAGCAGAAATATTTGCGGAAGTGCGTAGTTGCGAAAGAACGGCCAGAAAATTTGTTATGTGTATAAAGTGTTTATTAGCTGGTGACTTATGCACGGCCTGCAAGTGTACAGAAGTCGACTCGTCATGCATTCGTTTCGGCATGACGAACCGATTACTCTACTTTGATTAGGCGCGTAATATGCCCAGTGCCTAACTCTGCATTCATGTAATTGACATTGTGAAATATGTGGTTTCCGTGTATGCATGGTATTCTGGGTTTTGGTATAACATAGGACATCCAAAGGTTAAACAAGTCAACCCAATAACTCAAAATTGATAAATTTGCACATTCATGCTTCTGGCATAAGGGCGACGATATGTATTTACTTCACATTTATAATTTTTTTATACGCCTGTCCTACATATATTCGTGGTAAGAAAATAGTAGTCATATTTCGACACCTGAGTGTAAGATCGACCTATCTCGGCAGCCAGTTCTTTTCAAGAACGCCCTACTTCAGAATTTGATTGAAGAACGTCCTATCTCAGAGTTTTATTGAAAAAACCCCATCCAAGAATTTGGTTTAAGGAGGCCCTATTTCAGATTTCTGTTCAAACACGCCCTACCTCAAATGAATATGTATTGAAAATGTGCTGAGATTGGGCGTTTTGGATTCGGCAGCTGAGTTAGGGCGCTTTTGAACCGAGTTCTGAAATAGGGCGTTTCGAACTCGCTGCCGGGATACGTCGATCTTCCTCTCAGGTGTCGATTTCCTGTTAATATTCCTCAATTTGCATGAAAACAAGTCAAACAAGTAAGAAAGTCTAAGTTCGGGCGCAGCCGAACATTAAATACAGGGCGCAGGTATTAAATATATTTCGTGACCTTTCCGAAAGCCACCGCTGCATGGTAAGCCGGGGTGTATCAATTTTTAGTAAATTAGNGACAGACGGACGGACAGACAGACATGGCTTAATCGATTTCTTTTTTCATCCTGATCATTTATGTATACATTTGTCTATATCTATCTCGATTCGTTTTGCCTGTTACAAACAACCGTTATGTGAATAAAATTTATATACCCTTGTGCACAAGTGCGCTCGGGTATAAAAATGTAAGTTGAGTACTCCATTCAACTTAGGGCCGTTTTCTCATCTAACCTTTAGTTTACCGGCCACTTTATCGTCTCGATATACGAGTTTTCGTTTTCTCATCAGCGCATTAATTTCTCGAATCGATAAACTGTTGCTCACCCGATGCAACCTTTAAAATTTGTACCTAACTTTAAATTTTGGTTTGTTTTGGTTCATGAGTCAGATATATTAGATATTTCAACCAAGGTTTTGGTTTTTGCTAACAGTTGCTCTTGCTCTATATTTGCTTATGTTGCATTGCCAACCTTTGAAATTTTATGACGAATGTAGTGAAGTTTCACTCTCGGAAATGTAGTGAAGTTTCACTCTACGGAATAACAAATTTATTTTTACCTTCAAGGTAAGAAAACGAAAACACTTTAAAGTGAGGAACAATTTATCTGCCCTGTTAGTAAAGGCAACTTTACTGCTTACATTAGAAAACGGCCCTTACTAAACTAAATTTATATTTGGCTAGTAGTTAAGAATGTCTTTTAAAATGGAACCATTTAGTTTACACATATGTATTAATAAGTATTAATCAATCAACTACAGTACAATTTTTAAATGAAATTTTCGAGGGATATTTTTATATGTCAGCCTCTCACTTGAGTTTGAAATTTTAGCTGTGTTTTAAGCTTGAAGTATCATGTTATTTGAGTAGGCCCTCATCTAGAAGCGTTAAACTTTTGAAAGACGCGCGACTCAGTGGGTAAATCTTGGAAATACATTCAGCTCCATCTGCGAACTAATCAGTTAGTACATTCCTCATCTTTTATCCGCAAAGTTTCCCCAAATATCTATTCCATATTCATGAAATAATGATAGTTTTTCGTATAAACTAAATTTTTCGAATATTCGTTGCTATCTCATTATGTGACTTTTGGTAATCGACTAAAATAATACTAAATTGCAACTGATTGAAATTTCCCATTTATGTTAAGAAGGAAGTTAAACAATTTCTCTAGGGTAAATGAAAAATAATTAATTCAATAACACGATCGTGCATTTATAGCGAAGCTCAAACGTCAAATGCTTCAAGATTTTGATAAAAATATTTATTCTTGTTGAGGAAAATAATAATATTTATTACATTTAAGGAAAAAAGTTACGTACGAATAGTTTGGATTCATGCCGAGATTTGTTGTGCAAATCAGCTGTAAACAAATACAAGCTCTTCAAAATTATAGTTTGACAATCCGTCTTTTGATTTTGTATCTACGGCATCAGATTTTTTAGCACAATCCTAATATTTAAATTTTCCAAAATTGCGTCGTCTCTTCGCGCAAAAACGGCAACTTATTCTTAACTTATATACAGTAGCTCACAGTTTATTTCAACCAACGTGAATATAGAACTTTATTTGATTGTAGCTTTTAAACTAAACGGAATATCAAACATTTTTCAATGCAAACTAGTAGATTAATATTGCTATAATACCTAATTAAGTGTATCTATTTTCAAAGACGTGTTTTCAACCATTTTTTAATACAAAAACTAAAAATAGTGAAAACTATAATGTCACAGCTTATTTCAGCCAACTAATCAAATATGAATATATATATAGCATTAGTTTAAGTTTTTGATATTTCAGTAGTTTGTATGTCCTCCTTTCATATCTATTACCGATTTCAATCATTTTGGAACCGACTGGACTACNACCGATTTCAATCTTTTTGGAATCGACTGGACTAATTTTCGTGTTATCTCGGGACTAATTTTTGCCCATTCTTCGGATAAAGCGTTTTTCAGATCGTTTTTGCTTGAAATTTTATGTTTGCGAATATTTTGATCTAATATCGCCCATAAATTTTCGATCACGTTCAGATCAGGTGATTGAGCCGGTGGAGCCATCAAGTGAGGGAAATTCCATATAAGCCACGATTGAACAATGCCCGACTTATGTTTCTGGTCATTGTCTTGATAATACCGAAAATGTGAACGAATGCCGAGATTTTCCGCACTTTGTAGTAGATTCGCTTTCAAAATATTAAGATACATTGTTTTGTCCATCGTATCTTCTATAAATGTCAAGTTACCAACACCTGCTGCCGACATACAAGCCCAAACCATGACGTGTCCACCTCCGTGTTTTACTGTCGCCTTCAAATTTTTATTCTGCAGCTCAGTATTTGGCTTGCGCCATACATACGACACGCCGTCGGAGCCAAAAATGTTAAATTTCGACTCGTCAGCAAATAACACTTGGTCCCAAAAACTGAAGTCCTTGTGAACATGCTCTTTTGCAAACCGAAGGCGGCTTTGTTGAATTTTTTGGCTGATGAAGGGCTTTTTGTGTGCTACTCTGCCATTAAATCCGTATTTGCGCAGAACTCTACGAACCGTTTCCGCACTGCTTGACTTTCCCAGCTCATTGCTTATGTCAGTTGCCAGTTTGGGGGCCGTTTGCTTGGGGTTTTCCCTTATCTTACGCAAAATATAATGCTCATCAGAACCATTGAAAATTTTGTTTAGCGCGATTCAGCCTTTGTTATGGCCTCTGTTTTCGCGCACAAAGCATGATATAATGCACTGTACCGTTGAGTAGCTTAAATTTACCATTTCAGCAATTTCCCGGTGCGAGTGTCCATTTTTGAAGTGGCTGAGGACCAACTCTCGCTGCTCAATGGTGGTGCGTCGTCCCATCTTCGAAAAAAACCGTTTATAATCAAGTTCGATGTCAACCAAATTTTTAAGATGTTATAGCTTCGCACGAAAATGACAGGAAAATTAAAAAAAAATAGAATTTTACATGAAAAACGATGGCTTCTTCGACCAAATATGTCTGGTTGAAATAAGCTGTGATATGGTAGTTAGCACTATTTTTGGTTTTTATATTAAAAAATTGTTTAAAACACATCTTTAAAAATAAATTCAATTAATTTGGTATAGTAGCGATATTGTTCTATTGGTTTGCATTTACATTTTGTTAATATTCGGTCTAGTTTGAAATTTATAATTACTTGAACTTCTAAACTCATGCTGGTTGAAATAAGCTGTGAGCCACTGTAATTCAGCCGACGTTTAATAAGTGTTTTTGTCGATATCGATAACAATATACGGCAAAATCAACTTTTTTTCTGGGTATTGCAGCAAACCAATTTTTTTAAGAGATTGAGTCATAAGTAAAAAAGTAATTTCTCCCTTTTTCAAAGTTAGCCTCCGAGATATAGGCCTTCGAAGTTGGAAATAGGACCTTTAGTAAAAAATTATTTTTAATTATGTAAACAACTAAACAAAGTAAAAGCATAGTCGTGGTCCGCCTTTTGCTCTTATTTAAAAGTTATAAAACTATTTTTGTGCTGTACAGAGTAATTTTTAGGAAAACTTAAAGAAAATACTGAGATTTTTTTCTGGCTTCGTTCTGTTTCATGAGTTTTTGGTAATCTTTGCTTGGTCCCTGATCCCTATATTAAAAATAAAGCAGTGCAACTAAGTGCGTTGTGCCGAGAGAATTAAAAAACTATCTTTTTATCATTAAGGTAAAAATACCCCTTTTGGAACGAGTACCAGTTTTAACACAATATTATACATTTTTGTAGAAAATAAGAATTAAGCCGCCCTGTGAACATACGTGAGTGCGATTTTCCTGCAACATCGTGAGCACTTACAAAATTTCGCAATTATTGACCGTGTTTGCGTGCGCATAATTATAACACACCAGCGAAAAATGCCTATCAGTTCTCCGAATTCACTGAATTTTCAAATTACTTAATTTTAAATTTTTACTTTTTGTGTTGTATTTTCGAATTTGTACTATTTTACATAGTTGAAAGTCACAGCAAGTTTGAATATTCTCGCAGGTTTAGAAAATAACAAAAATTCCAAATTTTGAATTTTATGAAATTATTAAATTTTGTTGAAATTTCTTATTTGTAGGACGATTTCTGAAATTTCGAAAACTACCGAAAGCCGGGAGATTCTAGAAATTTTGGTAAAATGAGAATATTTTGAAGTGTTCAAAATTATTGAGATTTTAGAAATTTTTATTTTTTCCAAAATTTTGAGAATTTTATTTATCCTAAACTCCATCCTAAAATGTAAACATCACAAATTGACGAAAAATCTTTTGTTCATGGTACTTGCGTATAAAACCTTGAAAATCCTTAGAATTCTAAAATAAAATAATATTTTTGAAAAATTTCACAAATTTTCCACTTTTTTGAACATTTATTTTGTGTTTTGTCTACTTCAGTATATACTATTTTAGTATGTTGTTCACGATATATGTTGAAAAAATATTTTTGTTTTGTTACATTTCTTCGATAAGTTTGTTTTAGGTCTTTCGTTAAAAATAAATATTTTAAAATTCTTAAAGCGTATTTATATTGTGTTTCACTAAAGCAGTTTTGAAATCTGCTTAAATAGTTGACGCTGTAACTAACATCAAATCTAGTTCCTGTACTTATATAACTTAACATTACTGCCGGGTAAAGTTATAAAAAAATATATTTTTTAGTGCTCTATGAGCACGTCTTGTATTTATTGAGTCAAAATTTGAACTAACTTTAGTTGACAATTGGATTCTTAACCTAAGCTTGGAGTTGGCTGTTGTCACATGCAACCACCATGTGCCTAGTTGGTTTCCCACGGTTACGGCATATGTGCTACATGATATCCAATTTTGGTAGACATAGCGTCAGCAGAAAATGTGTTGCGCGTGTGAACTCGCTGATAACTTCTGTGGCGTTAACTCCTCCCCCTTTAAGTTCAACGGTGTCCTCACTGTTGTGGGTTAGGGTGCCGACAATATCATCTGTATTCTTTTTTGTTGTTTGTATGGTTACTTTATAGTTCCTTCTGGAGGTATATGTTCTATATGATAGTAGGCAGATAACTATGACGAAGATAATAGAATTGATGGTTAGACTAGCGCCGTATTTATACTTGATTCCTCTCAACTCTTCAGTGTTAGCAATCTGTAATTCCATCAGCATCTGTAAGGATAGGGCTTCCTTGAAAATATTGGTCGCGTTAGAATTTTGTGCTATTGCAGGTAATGGTTTTGCAGCTGATAGCTGATTGCTTCTAAATATTTGGTTTTTCACCGTGATTGTTGAGTTGCTGTGGTGAATTAAGAGGGTTCCTTGCAGTAACATGGATTTGTTATCTATTGTTACTTCCCCGCTGTGGTCATTTAGTAGAAGAATGTTAGATGTGATTTCTTCGATTGTCGGTAAATGTTGGTTATTGGTGGTGGTGCATGTTGAAGGCAAGCTTTTCATTAAATTAGGAATACAACTAGAACTAGTAATATTAACAAAGTTCGATGTTTTACAAATTGATATTTCATCTAAGGTATTACATTCATTGTTCATTCCTAATATTTCATTTTCACACAACATTATATTTTCAAATTCTAACTTAATGCTAACATTTTTCATTTTTACGGGTTTTAACAATAATTTTTTACAACTGGTTTTCTCTGTTAATGGTAGCGACACAACGTACAACAAGGTTGATTGGTTTGCAGCGATTTTTACTTCACTGAATTCTAAGGCTTCTATTAAATTTACAAAAGGCATTTTTTGTTCCTCGAAAAGGTTTTTTGTAATGCTAATTTCGAAATTTGATAATATAAAGGAGTTGACAATGCCTGCTTTGGCCCACTGTATCGAGTAATCTATCTGAACCAATTTTTCTTTAATTATCTTGAGTTTGCGTTCTATATTTCGTATTATCTCTTTTTTTGCTATTTCGCTTGACTGAACTGTGTTTAAAAGGGCATTCGCTATTTTCGAGATTTCATTCAGTCGGTTGATTGTTAATCTGTTAATTATTACTTGTTTGTCGTTATTGCTTAATAAGTTATTTGTCTGGTCGGATATCAGTTGGAAATCGTCGTGGTCTGGAGAGCCTGCTAGCCATTTCCAAGCAGTTCCAAGGATGTTCAAGGATCGTTTTTGCCTAGATTTGAGTCCGTTAAGTATGTTCTTTAGTATATCGGTGTCGTGTTTGAGAAAAAGGTAACTGCTGTCCTTGGGTGTTACATAGTTTTTTATTGTAGATTCTATGTCCAAGATAGCGTCTTCGTATTGGTTGAGGTTAATTGCCTGTATGAGTTTGAATGTACCTGTCTGTAGTAGTGCAATACCTTTATCGATTGCGATTATTTGGGAATTGCTGTAATCCAATATCTGTGTTTTGCAGTGGCATATCGTCATTAATTTTAATAGAAAAAATATGTATCTTATAAAAGTTGTCATGTTGTCTCCTGTGAACGAAAATAATTATTTTCAGTTAGGTATTGATTATTTTTCCTAATACTGAGCTAATATATTTCTAACTAATTTCTTATTAATCCTTTATGCACTATTCTTCCTGAATTTGTGGTAACTGTACTGTTTCTGTTTTCCGCTACAGTTTCTTCTTTATAGCGGCATGTAAGTTTATTTCCAATTCTCTTATTTGTTCTAACAAAAATTACGTCGTCCACATTATAATTTTTATAAGGCTTTCTTTTTTTGTTGTGATAATTAAGGTCAGCGTCCTGTTTATATTGGAGCCTCTGAATATTCTTTTGCTTTTCGGCTTCGACTTGGAGAGGGTCAGACGTTACACGTCGTCCAAAAAATAGCTCTACAGGTTTTTGGTTTGTGGTAGAGTGAATAGAATAGTTATACTTCCATATGGATTTGTCGAGGAGGTCTGCAAAGGATGAATGGACTTTTTCTGCCTTAAGACAACGCATTATTTCTGCCAATGTGCTGTGGAATCGTTCGATTTGTCCGTTTACTGTACTGGTATAAGGTGGGCATTTAAATATTTCGATATTCAATTGGTCTTCTAAAAGATGTATTATTGAAGCTGATCCTAGTGATTTTTCGTTGTCGATAACTATTTTTTCCGGTATCCCGAAGCACATCAATAGTCTTCTAAGAGGTTCTTTAATATGTTGTGTGGCTCTTGATCTGACTAATGTCGCTTGGGCATATTTAGAAAACTTATCTATTGCAGTCAGTATTACTCTGTCGTTTGTGTAGTAAATGTCTAGATGTACGATCTGTCCAGGATATTGTGGGATTGGAGTCGGTTGTATAATGGGTTTTGGGGGGTGTCTTTCATATTTCTGCGTTTTACAAATTTTACACTGTTTTATTATTGCGTCTATTTTCGATTGCATTCTAGGGAAGTAAAATGATTGTAAAAGCTGCTGTTTATTTTCGCGCGCGCTGCGATGTGCACGTTTGTGTTCTTTTAGGATTTCATTCTCTTGTTCGGCTTCGTCCGTTAAGTCAGTTAACATTTTCCGCGTGAATCTAATTTTATAATTTCTGAAGTGTAGAGGGTATATTTCCTGTATTTTGCCGAGAATGTGCTCTTCTGTGCTTAAGCCGTTTACGACTGACGGATTCAGATATCGTTTTAAAATTTCAATTAATTTTTCTTGAGAGTAGTCATTTTCAGTAACAGTATGTCTGTGATATGTTGGGAAAATTATATTGAACCTGTATGAGGAAATTACATCGACATTTAGGAATATTTGATTCTTAAAGGCGTTTATAGGTGCCTCCGTTATCGGTATTAAATTATGTTCGGAGCTTTCATCGCTATGCATAGTACCTGTCAATGAATTTATTTGGGGCGGTCGTGAGAGTGCATCGGCGACCACATTTGCCTTTCCCGGTTTGTAATGCAATTCATAATTGTATTCCTCCAAGATGGCTTTCCATCTTTTCATTTTATTATTGTTGTTTTTTGTACTAAGCGCGTACGTCAGGGGCTGGTGATCGGTAAAGATTTTAACCTTAGCCGATCCGTAAAGGTAGTTTCGTAAATTACATAAAGCCCAGATAATCGCCAACATTTCCTTTTCATTTGTGGCGTAATGTTCTTCTGTCTGGCTTAGTGTTCGGGATATGAAAGCAATGGGTTTATCATTCTGCGAGAGTACTGCGCCAATCGCGTAGTTTGAGGCGTCTGTTGTTAACTGAAACTCTTTTGAATAGTCGGGATGTATGAGCATTACTTCCTCTGCAGTGAGAGATAATTTAATTTTGTTAAAGGCTTCGATTGCGTTTTCATCTAGTGATATATGTGTTTTTTTTTAAACGCTTTTGGGCTTACGCCCATCTTCCCCTCTTAGAAGGACTGTAAGGGGTTTTGCCAGCTTCGCATAATCTTTGATGAAGCGGCGATAATACCCTGAAAGTCCTAAGAAGGCACGAAGATCTTTCAAAGTTTGGGGCGTTGGAAAGTTCACTATCGCTTCGGTTTTTTTTGGATTCGTCTTGAGGCCCTTTTCGGAAATAATAAATCCCTGAAACCTAACCTCAGATTTTAAAAATTCACTCTTATCTAACTGTATTTTTAAATTGGCGTTCTCTAGAGTCTCGAAAATGATTTTCATGTCATTGAAATGAGTTTCCTGGTCCTTGCTGAAGATGATAATATCATCTATATAAACATAACATCGCTTGCCGATGTGATCCCTGAGAATATCGTCTAGGGCTCTTTGGAAAATTGAGGGAGCATTTTTCAGCCCAAAAGGCAGTCGAGTAAACTCGTACTTACCGTTATTTATAGAAAACGCTGTTTTTTCAATATCCGATTCTTTAAGTGGGATTTGGTGAAATCCACTTTTTAAATCGATTGTTGAAAAATATTTGTTTTTACCAAGTTGTGCCAATACATCTTTGATTTCGGGAATGGGATATTTGTCGGGCACTGTTACTAAATTTAACTTTCTATAGTCGACCACCATACGGTATTTCTTTTCTCCTGATGCGTCTAGTTTCTTGGGTACTACCCATACGGGGGCGTTATACGGCGATCTAGATGGTCGGATGATCCCATCGCGTAAGTAATCCTTAATTTGTTTTTCCACTTGTTCTTTTAAGCACATTGGATAAGGGTAACTTTTAGTATAAACTGGTCTGTCTGTGGTGGTGCGAATCTCGCCTTTTACTGTGGTAGTAAAAGTTAATTTTTCTTCGGGGTCGGCAAATAGCGTTTTGAAATTACTAACTAACTTTTGCAGGTTTTCTTTTTGAATTTGGTTTAAATGTTCCGTTCTGATATTGATAAGATTTACGTCTTGTGAGAACTGTTGTTTCAATTTAATTTTTAATCTGTTTCCTATTGACATGTAGTTATCCCTTGCGTGTATTACGACATCTAACTCTTTTAGTGAATCGTTTCCTATAATGGCATGGAAACATTTTAATGTTGGCAGCAAGAAAAATTTGATGGTGGTGTTCTTCAGTCCGAAGACATTTGCAAAAGTGTGATGGGTGATTGAAATATTTCCTCCTATAGAGGTTGCGAAAAATGGGTTGTCATTTCTAATGGGTTTCTTCACAAACTGGGGCTGCACATAATTTTTGTTAGAGCCAGTGTCTATTAATATTTTCATTATCTCTCCACTGCTTGTTTTACATTCGATGTAAGGCAATGAAGAGTTATTCATTCTAAAAAATGAATGTCTGTGAAGTCAATACTTTCTAAGGGGTCGCTTTCTGTTTGGTAATTTTCACCTAGGTTTTCGGAAGGATAAACGTAGTCGTGTAGCGATTCTCCTGCTACTTCGTTGTTATCCCTAACGTCTTCGTAGTCCTGGATTTCTATATTATAATTACGCTGCCTGTTGTCAGTATAGAGCTGGGTTGACGCAGGTCTTTTACCCTGAGACGTGTTGTTTAGCGTCGGTCGATTCATCTAATTTATATTTCGTGTTTGAGCACTTTGGTCTACCTCCATTGGCTCTGGTTATTTTGTGGCTTAGGTCCGAGAGGACGAGGGATGGTACAGAATTGTTTCTAATATTATTAGGATTGTTATAATAGGTATACCCAAATGCAGAATTTGGAGTAAGGTTGGGATTTCTTGGCATCTGTGGGAGATATGCTAATCCTGGATAAAAATAGGGGCTCCCCTTAGTATTGGTATTAATGCGGTTATTAGGATTCCTAGGAGGAATTGCCGGATTAGTTGGATAAGGATTATGGATGTTTTGTGCTACTCCATAAGCGTAATTTGTCCTAAAGTATTGGTTCTCTAGTTTTTGACAAAGGTGTAAAGCTTGAGGGAGATCAACCGGTTCCCTCATTCCCAATAGTTTGGGTAAGTCTCCATTCAGACCGCGAATGAAAGTATCAAGAGCTTTATCTCGATATGTTTGGGTCATAATGCAGAGTGTTTCATGACTCATTTCCATACATGATATTTTGTTTAAAATAAGCGATAAATGTGAGTAGACATTCTGATAAAATTCTTTCGTAGTTAATCGTCCTTGTAAAAGTGAGTTCATTTGATATTCGAGAGTGCCGAGATCGCGCTTATCAGCATAATGGAGCGTAAGACACTTGCAAATTGACTTCCAATTTAGTGGTGTATTGTACGACTCCAATGCCGCGTCCGCTTGTCCTGTAACTTTATTTCTTATTACGCTTAATATTCCGAAGTATTTTGGCGTACCGCAAATAGGTTCGTAAATTTGTATAATTCGCTCTACACTCTTCTTCCAAGAGCTGAATTCCCTTGGCTCACCCGAAAATTCTCGAAGACTTCTAACTACGTCGGGAATTTTGTCGAGTTCACCTATATTATTTCCGTTTGTCAAAGTAATGGTCTGATCTACTTCTATTGTTGGGTTTTCCCTTTGTCCTAATCTAGCGTCGACTAACCTGTTTACGAGTTCCGCAATTTGGTTACTCATTTCGATAGATGCTTCTGCACTTGGTTGTGATTGATTACTTGTCAACACAGGTGGCCTTATCAAGTTATTATTTGGCATTTTGCGATATTTCTTTATGCTCTCCTTATTACGCTTAGAAAAATATTTTTATTTTTTTATTATGAAAAAAAATTTTTGTAACCTCTTCAGGGAAGAGGGCCGTTTCTACTCCGGAGGGTCCTTATAAGGAGTCGCGGAGTTAGGTTATTGTTATAAGTTGAAGGATTTTTTTGAGTGCTTCAACTTTGTTGTATTTTGTTATGATTTTACAGTCTGTTATCGCTTTGTTATTACTGTTATCCTATTTTTCAATTCGAATTTATATTTGTTCCACACTGTTTGCGATATATTTTTTCACAATATTTTCCTTTGTAGTTGTGAGAATTAAATTTAATTTTTTCTCTTAAAATAATTTTTTTTTTTTTAATTTTTATTTTTTTTTTTCAAATTCCAATTAAGATTACTTTTCGTCACTATGATTCCCTATTATTAAAGTTTCAATTTTCTTTTTTAATATTTCAATTAATATTATTTTTCGTCACTAAAATTCCTTATTACTAAATTTTCAATTTTCTTACGATTAATTCCTCGCTGCTCCTGGTGGAGTTATCCTTTTTGCGCTTGTCTGCGCTACCGGGGGTCCTGTACAGAAGACGACGGTCGACGAGGTTGCCTGCGGACTGACACTACAGGCTGGGTTCCTTTTGAGTCCAGTAATTTCCGCGGGGTGTTCCTGTAGCTCAGCGGCTTCTTTAGGCGATCTGGCTACTTATCGGATTAGTTGCATGCGTACGGTACGGCGGCTCCTTGAGGCGAACTGAACGAGAAATGATTATTTTATTTACGCTTTAGCGAAGTTATTAGCGTATGGTACGGCGACTGCTTAAGGCGAACTGACCGAGAAAAAATTTATTTTTCCTTTACGCACTATGGCACTATGCTCCTTTTAGGCAATTGGCCAAAATAACTTTATTTACTTTTATTAATTTCCGCGCTTACTGACCCAGGACGTTGGGCGCCACTTAACTTTACTGCCGGGTAAAGTTATAAAAAAATATATTTTTTAGTGCTCTATGAGCACGTCTTGTATTTATTGAGTCAAAATTTGAACTAACTTTAGTTGACAATTGGATTCTTAACCTAAGCTTGGAGTTGGCTGTTGTCACATGCAACCACCATGTGCCTAGTTGGTTTCCCACGGTTACGGCATATGTGCTACATGATATACAATTTTGGTAGACATAGCGTCAGCAGAAAATGTGTTGCGCGTGTGAACGTCGCTGTTAACTTCTGTGGCGTTAACTTATACAATAGTGCTCCTATCAAGTTTCTAAATCTAACATCGTTGCATGCTGACTGCGCAGGCTATAGTTTCAAATTCTGCTCCATCGGAGTGTAATAGAGCTTTATATTTTATAGCAAGTGTTTCAATATACCTTTTTTGATCTAATGTCATTTCATGTTTTTTGTAATCGTATTCAATATTTATACCTAAATACGTTCTTACTTCTCCTAAATCTTTTATCGAAAATCTCTCTGATAAATTTCGTTTAATGTATTCAATTTTGCTTTTTGCAATTCCACAAATTAATAGATCATCTACAAAGATTATCAAATAAATTTTACCTTCTGTATCATTACTTATATATAATCAATAATCCTTTTCACTTCTGAGAAAGCTGAAGTTGATTAAATAACTATCTAAGCACTCATACCATGCCCTTGGACTTTCTCGCCGACCATATAATGATTTTTCTTATTCATAAACTCTATCTGTGTTGTCTTCATAACCCAATTTATTTTTTTGATTTTATTTTTCCATTCAAATATGCGGCTTCGACATCCATTTGCATTATCACTAAATCATTTTGACAACAATAGCTCAGCAGTAATTTAAGTGTTTGCATTCTAGCGACTGGTGAATATAAGTCATCCAGTATTTCTTCTTGCTGAAAACCTCTTATGACAATTCTTGCTTTCATTCTTTTATCAGCTTTCTTTGTAAATATCCACTTCAAGTCCAAGACCTCTTTGTCTTCCGGCTTTTTAACTAACTTCCAGGTATTATTTTTATTTAAACAATTAATTTCTCTCTTCATCGCTTCTTTCCTAAATTCGGATTCATTACTTCCCACAGCTTCTTCAAAAGTCATCGGGCTGTTTGCATTAACAAAATTTACAAATACACAGTTGGATTCAACGCCATACCTCTCAGGCTGTTTTGTTACTCTGTTTGATTTTCTTAATTCCTGCTCTTCTTTGATATTGTATTCTTCTACATTTATTTCATATTGTTTAAAGTCCTTCTTCCATCGAAACTAAAATTTTTATCTACCTCATTGTTTAATTTCTCATCAATTGGTTGCTTATCTTCTGCATCTAATATTTTAAGACCTACCAAGTTTGTATTTTCTTCAATAACTTCCACATGTCTAGCTACAACAACTTTGTTGTTGAGGATGGTTCCGTGCGCAGAAGTGGAAAACTTTTGACTGCCATTCACCTGGGAGTGGCCAGAAGCGATTCTTGTGCGTACGGTTCAAATCGCAGCTCACAACGTCCGGATATTTATATCCACGTATCCTCTGGGTAGCAACCAAACACCCGTTTGGGAGCGAGCTAAAGTGAGAAGGCGTAAAACTTCGCGTGCGCTGGGTTTGGGTCCCGCCACGTTAAAACCCCGCCCAATGAAAA
>NW_016157184.1:255553-283846 GCF_001687245.7 Rhagoletis zephyria
AGACGATTTAACGATGAGCTGTATGAGCTTTACAACGATATAGACATAGTGCAGCGAATTAAAATTCAGCGGCTCCGCTGGCTTGGCCATGTCGTTCGGATGGACAGAAACGCTCCTGCTCTGAAAATATTCAACGCGGGCCGCGATGCTGGGAACAGAGGAAGAGGAAGGCCTCCTCTGCGTTGGAAAGACCAGGTGGAGAAGGACTTGGCTTCACTTGGCATTTTCAATTGGCGTCAGTTAGCACAGAAGAGATATGACTGGCGTGCTGTTTTGGACTCGGCCAAAATCGCTTAGGCGGTTACAGCGCCAAATAAGAAGAAGAAGAATAGTTAGGGTTGCCAGATTTTGAAACGGAGAAAGGAGTACATTTATATTTTCGATAGAAAAAAAGCAGTACAAGACCTAAAAAAGGAGTAAAATTTTTTTTTTTATTTTTTGTGCAATTTATTGTTACAAATTACCATTAATTAGGTACAAATAAACAAAGATATTTTAGAAATCTTTTTCAAAACAACAATAAATGTTAAAAGTAAATAGCTAAATGGGCTGGCTTTCCAATAAGGGCGGTCGTTAAAGAGATGTTGATCAAAGGGGGAGTGGGCGTGGCACCCAATTGTGATATTTGGCGATTTTTCTAAAGCGTCCCTAGGGACCCTTTCGCTCACCACCTCTTCAATGACCGCCCTTATAGGAAATTTTCCCCAACTAAATTCTACAAAAGAATTCCAAACTCTTTCTGAATATATGACCAGTTTTTACTAAGTAGTGTTTGCCACAATATGAATGGCAAAGTACAGGGCGTAAGATATTAACTGTCGCACAGGTTTTTTGAAAAATAAAACGATCCTTTATAGATGTTGCGAAAAAGAGTATTTTTTTGTTAACTTTGTAAATATTTTACATAAATTTTATTAATCCTTATTTGCATTTGCCAGCTTTGGGAGATAAGTTCATGCGGCACTCACGTCTTTTATAGGTGTACTTTTTCTTAGACTTTGTATAAAAAAAGAGAAAAAAAAAATGTACAGGGTTCGGTTCCGAGTCTTTTCGCTTGGTGAGTATGAGGCCTTATGTTGGACAAAAGACGGAGTATAAAGGACCAAAATGGGGGAAATTAGCCTATATTTGCAGAAGATATGTAATAAAGTAACCGATGAAGACTTGCGTGCCGCTTGCGTTTTTCTCCCAAATGAAGGTTAAAATTTAAAAACGAATTAATAAAATTTTCGCAAAATTTATAAAGGTCCCTTTTATTAAAAAAAAAAAAAAAAAAACGTGCGACAGTTATTATTTTACACCCTGTATATGATAAAATATTAATAGCTGGAAAAAAGAGAACAAAAGAAGTATAAAACTAATAAAGGAGTACATTTCCATATATTTGTTTTGGGAGTATAAGGGAGTACATTGCAATAAAAAGGAGTACGTGTACTCCCAAAAGCAGTACGTCTGGCAACCCTACTAATAGTATACCTACATCTGCTTTTCTATCCCATTTAGACTTTCGTTTAGCTTCTGGTACCTTTACAAAAACTTCGCTGCAATATAAGCGTAAATTACTAATATTCGGTTTGTTGCCACGTAAACTTTCATACGGAGTTTTATTTTCCGTGGTGTTAGCTAAAGTTCTATTTTTTAAGTATGATGCAGTTTTGATAACTTCAGGCCAAAGCCTGCTGTGCACTTTTGCTTCGGATAACATGCATCTGGCTGAATCCATTATTGAGCGGTTATGTCGTTCAGCTGTACCATTCAACTGATGTACATAAGGTGGCAGCTATACCTTTTTCCCTAGATAACTTATAAATGTATTTATTTACATATTCTTTTCCATTGTCACACCTTTTATCGTTTACCTGTTAGATTTTCAACACTGTTTATATAATCAACAAAACAATCAAATACTTCAGTTTTCGATTTAATTGTAAATATTTTCGCAGCCTTGCTATAATCATCGATAAAAGATAAAAAGTATTTTTCTCCATTTAAACCTGAAGTTGTATGAGGACCGTTTAAATCTGAGTGTATTATTTCTAATAGCTCCTTTGATTTAGTTCTATTGCTTAAAAAAGGTAAATTGGGCATCTTATTTTGAATGCAAATAGCACATTTTAAAAAGTTTGGCTCTAATTCATTTGGTAGTCCTTCTACCAACTTGTTTTGACATATTCATTCTAAGTAGTTAAAATTTACGTGCCCTAATATTCTATGGTACTTTTCTTTTGACGTCATTTCCTTGTTGCTTATTGTAAAATTTGATTCTTTGATATCTAAGATACTACAAATTTTATATAAACCACTTTCTTTACTAGCAATTCCGATTAGAGCATTCCGTTCATTGTAAATTTTCACTTTATCGCCTATTGATACAATTTTGTTCTTATCAGTTACCTTAGCAAAACTTATCAAATTTCGATCCATATCTTCTACGTAATATACATTAACCATATTAACTTCCATTTTCTTTCCATAAACAATAAAATAAGTTTTTATATTACCAATCTTCGTGGCTTTTAAAATACTACTATCTCCAATTTTAACATCCTCGGGAATTTTCAAATTCGCAAATTCATAGAAATATAAACAATTGTTAGAAATATGATCAGTGCAGCCACTGTCCGATACCCACTCGATTTTCTTGCCATCGCAGTTAAAATTTTCTGCAATCATACATTTACTCTCCGACTTAACGTCTATCTCTGTGATAAAAGAACTTGCACTGTTTTCGTGTTTGCGCTCACCTCGTCGCCGTTCCCCTTCGCTTTGTTGTTGCCAATTGCTGCTTCGAGTCCCACACTCTGCTGATCGAACCTTTTTCCACTGTCACCTCTAAAATTACCTTCGGACTGCTGTTGTTGTTGTACCCAGCGCATATTCACTTTTAAATTACCAATTTTACCACACCGAAAACAGGTCTTTCCTTGACTGGACCTCTCCACCAAATGCGCTTGATTTGTTATGAAAATTACTGTTCTCACCCTTTCTCTGATTTCCCACATAATAATCTTATTGTTGATAAATTCGCAACTTTGATCCGTCTCCTTCACAGCATCAATTAAATCTCCGATGTAGCTTAAAGAATCCGGAAGGATATGCATTAATAGTTCAATTTTTCTTTTTCGCACATAGTTGCGCCGGAAATTTTCAGCTCATTTGTTAGCTTTTCAAAGTTGGAAAGAAAAGAACTAGATGCAACGTAATCTTTCAGCTTGTTTTTTTTCTAATCTATTTCACATATTTGGAGTGCCGTCGATTCTCTTAGGTAATATTTATCAAACTTTTGTATGACTACATACGCTGTCTCCTCCTCAGCAACAAATTCCATTTGTTAATTCGAAATTCCACTGTATATGTAATTCATGGCTTTTATGTTATCTTCGTCCCACGCGGGCTCATCAGCAGATATTTTTTCTCTTGTATCTACTTTTTCACATTTTTTCCACTTCAAGAACAGTAGTATTCTTTTCTTCCAGATTCTGTAATTCTTTCCATCAAAACCATGTAATTTTAATTCTTCCGCCATTTTCTTCAGTTCACTTCAGTATAGTTTAAGCACCACACGTGTTCCTAAAACTTTCAAACTTGTTCTGATACCATGTTAATGAAAGGTGTTCTCTCTTTCGTAGCTTAATGCAGAGTTAAACTTTATTTTCCAATTCAATTCTTACAAGCTGGGTTTTAACAGCGTTAGGCACTGTAGTTAACATACTTATGTACAAAGGTATATGTAGGGTTGCATTTAGTTTTGTAAATAAGATTATGATTGTAATGCACGTTTTCCAAAATAAAATTTTTCCCAACAAAATATTTTCATGACCTTATTCATATGAAGAAAATAAATTTAAAGAGCTCTATAAAGTGTCCTTTTCATACACCTTTTCGATATATGCAGCTGTTAAAGCCTTACTGATATTTTTTTTAAGAGTTTGAGTGGCAGACTCTAACTATTATATCACCTAAAATATTTTTTCCCCCAATAAGAGTTTCTGCAAATTCTTCATTTAAAATATTTCCCTTCTAGATTCAACAAACTTGTGGCAACTTAGCAGGGGCGTTTTAATTAACATACCCCGAAAATTACCTATATCGATAAAAGGACAGATATCGATAGCAAATAATTACTTGACAGGCGGAAGTAATGTTTTGTCAAATTAGCTTAGGTCGAGTCTTAAAATCTTTGTATCCTTCTTTTCTCATCGCTCCGTGGAGCAGATAAGACGAAAAAGTTAATATTTAAATCCATATTAATTTATTCAATCAGTAACATAAATTTTGCTTTCAACAGTTTTCGCTTGCTACGAGCTCGTAAGTATTTAAGTGTAGTTATTTTATTATTTTCAACCAAGCTGGTTTTAAGCAATCAATTCCTTGTCTTAGGTTTTTTTTTTAGAAAACGCACATTGACACACGTAGGTGTTGTGAGTATAATTTGCCTGAAAGGTGCACACCAATCTTGATTTTTCAGTGCTTTGTGCACTGCAACTTTGTTGGAAAAGTTGGAGAACTACCAAGGCAATTTAATTAGCATTAGAAGCAGTCACAACATTGCACAAAACCAATACGGGACTTCAAAAGAAGCATTAAAGACTCTCCCACGCTTTGGACAAATACGATACAGAGCAACAGGCACGCATCAGGCAGAATCCCCAGACCGCTGCTCAGTACAAGTATCGGCTTCGGGAGAGTATTACATCGGTAACGTAGTAGTTTTGCGCCCGGCGGCAAATTTTCACAAGACAGCCCAAAAGTGAAAATAAAAACTACATGGTTTAAAATAGTAAAAGTGCCAAAAAGTAGAAAATATTCAAAACATACTCAACTGAACCAAATCGGATATAACTTTTCCCACTCTGCTCGTAAACGCTAAATATAGTAGTAGTGTAAAGGTATATGGAAAGTACAGTGGTGAAATCGTGCAAAAATTGCCCTAATTTCCATAGAAATTTATACAAAAGTTGCATAGGGCGTAAACAGTGCCCACAGCATAACGAAATTTAAAAGTTTTTCGAAGCGTAAAATGTTTATATGAAATAGTACGTAAGTCAGTTTGTTTAAATTTAGAAAATCGAATGCAAGCTTTTGGTGGTTCAGTTTTCCTACTAACGGTAGTGGTGTCGAAAAGTCATACCTCCATATCGTACGTTCTTCACGCTAACGGCAATATAAATTAAGTATATATAGGGTATTCGAAAAGAAGAAAAATCATTTAAAAATACTTGTTACATAAACATACCAAGAACCGAATTTTGCACGAGTATCATCGATTTGGAAGCGCTTTCAACATCGTCCCGACATCAAGGCATTGGTGAGTTAACATTTAAATTTTCCTTTATTGTATTACCATAGCAAGTCACTGTTAAGCGTACTCAACCGAAAATCTCACTGTTAGCTGATATCACTTAACAGCGGCGCGCTAAGTTATTGCTTATCAAACAGCTTAACACATGCAACGCTACATATATAACGTGTGCAAGTATATATAAACAGATTCCCTGAGTTAAGCTGCAGAGACAATTTTCTTTGGTTTTTTTTCGATCTCTTTTTCATTCATCGCGCTTTCATTTTTGCTCGAAGAGTTTTCGGCACCGTTACGCTGCTGAAAATTTTGTTTTTTTCTGTGCTAACTAAACCAATTTGAATTACTTTTGATATACATATATAATCCTTAAAGACAAACATAATAACAATAACCATTTGACTCAATTTTGCAAGTTAGGTATAGTAAAGGTATTACCACAAAAACAAACCAATATGAACACAGGAATCCTCCTCAATATATAATATATGCTTAGTAAAATATTTACGATTATTTACAGGGTAAACGTAGTTGCTATAAGTTGTAATAAGTAATTACCTATTTGAATTTGTTAAATTTTTTTAGAACATAAGACTTGGAACTAATATGGTAAAATTTGTGTTACTTAATTAATTAAATTTTCATCTTAAATGCTATTAAGATCTATAAACAATTATTTCTTTCAACGACTCTACCTACTATATTTTGGGAAACGGTCATTAAAAATTGTTTATCATGAAATTGTTATTATATATCATATGAAATTATAGTATAAAATATCTATTATGAATTATTAAAGCTAAATTATATAGTTTCCTTGGTGAGATGTGTTGTTAGGGTAACGTAATTAGTAATAGGGGTCTTCAAAAGGTCATACATGTGAAGACCAGGTTGGGAGGGTTTAGACGAGTAAGCAACCCAACATCTTTTGTGCTCGTAAGGTAAAGTAAGATACCCCCTTTTTAATTTTCTTATGCTCCTTGACCTTTCGGTGCGGTTGTTTGGCTGTATTAGGTCAGGATCTTCTGCTGTTTTTGGTTCCGTTCAATTAATTGTTAAACAACAAATTTTTATGCTATTAATAGGGACTTTAGGGACTCTGTAATACGGTAATATGAGGTGATATCTGGTGAATGGGTCAAAGAACCCACCCACGTCACTGTTTCGTTAGCTTATATACGGGTCCCGCCGACCTAACCCACCGTGACAAGATTCATTTAACCTCTCGGTCGTAACCCAACGAATTCGTGTACCGAAAATCATCCGATGGAATATCACATAATTCAACAGATACGTATGTACACTCTAAAAAAAAAATTTTAATTTGCGCATATTAAAATAGATAACCAGTTTCCTCTCTTAATGGATGCAAATTTACACACCGTGTTAATGAAATTAAACACTGCTTGATTAGTTTTGCTTATCATATGTGTGGCGTAGAACAAACTTCAAATTTGATTGTTGAATTTCAAATACTTACCGTTCACAATTTCACAGTTTATACATAAAATTTTCAAAATTTCCTCTAACAAATTTTTGTTTAAATTTACGTATATAAAGAGAGTCAACCAGTTTCTTCTCCTAATGTGTGCAAAATTAAACACTGCCTGTTTACTTTTACATACTAAATTTGTCGCAAAGAGCACATTTACCCATAAAATGTTTAAAGTTGAGTAAATATGAGCACTTAATGTTTATTATTAGTATAAAATGTATTTTTACTTTAAAATTTTTTGGAATTTTAAACACTTCATGCCAGTGATAACAAAGTGCCGTTTTTGGCACTTTCATTCTCAGAGGCACTTTTGGCACTATTCATCCTGCTTTGGCACAATACACTAACGTTTCCGTATGTCATTTTTCGTTTGTACCATAATTGTCCTTTAAATATACCAAAATTAGGTAAAAATGGAGCAAGCTGAAATTTTGTTGTCAGTTTTGCTAGGTTGATTGTTGAAACTAGAATTCTATAATTTTAAATGTACATTTGTATCATCTACATAAATGTACATTTGTAGATATCTACTAATTTTTTTTGGATCAAGGATGGGTGTTTGGAGGAAATTTTCTTATTTTTGAATGTGCCATGATGTGGTATCACAAATAGTTTTGAGAAAAATATTTCATTCATTCCGATATAATTAATTTGTATTTTAAGAAGGTTCTTGTTTCGAAAAGTATGCAATTGTAATTGGAATTGTAATGCAAAATCGGGGAAAATGTACTAAGCAGAAAATAAATTGCCAAATGACCCACCAGTGCAACTGTGGAAGTGATCAGCTGTTTCGAAGGCTGCAAGTTTTTGCAAATTTTGCGTTCTCGTACTTCTGTGGATTTTTTTCCCTTTGAGAGCGAATGCTCCTAAACTCTCAGAGTTTTTTCTGGTGGATAATTTTGTCCTCTCAATACGGGTACACACCTATTGATAAATCGGTTACCGAGATACACATTTGTGGTCATAAGTAGGTGGAGCCACACCCAAAATCCAAAAGTTTATAATAGTCTAATTTTCTGCTTAGTGCTCATTGCAATAATCGAATTAGCTTTGGCAGTTACTGATTTATCGGAGTTTTCGAGTTTCTGTAAATTATAGGAGGTGGGTGTGGCTATTGCCCGATTTCAAAGATTTTCAACAAATTTCTTAGCTGGATCCTAAGCAAGGCTCGTACCGTGTTTGGTAAGGATTGGTGAAACGGCTACTAAGATACAGTATTTCATCATAAGTGGGCGGGGTCTCGCCCCTTTTCCAAAAATTTTATAATAATATTATTCTACTTCACATACTAATTTTCAACAATTTGGATCCAATATTTACTGAAATATCATAGTTTGAGCATTTTTAAAAAATACTGCTATATGAGAAGGGGGCGTGGTTACAGACCGATTTCGCTCATTTTCAATAGCAACCTACCTCAATCTATATACCAAATTTCGTTGAGATATCTCAATTTTTGCTCGAGTTATCATGTACACGGACAGACGAACGGACGGACGGACGGGCAGACGCTGTTACAAACAACCGTTATGCGAACAAAGTTATAATACCCTGTGCACAAGTGCGCCCGCGTATAATTAATCGATGAAAAGAATAGGCGAAACTGGTCAAAATGTCTCACTGCCATTATTTTGCACATAAAACGTATTGCGTGAAAATGTCAGAATAGCTATACATATGTATTTCGGTGTATTTCCCCTTCGTAATTGAAATACTGTCTTATTTTACAACGAATTTATTTATACCCTGCAGAAAAAATTATCTATTGATTAAAATAACCAACTTATGGTTGGTTTTTTTGCGGGATTTCGATAAATAACTAACTTCTAATTAGCTATGAAAAAACTAACTTTACATTAGTTGTAAAGTCGTGCAAGAGTCATGCAAACGTTATCGGGAGTTTGTTTCTTTACAAGCTTCCATTTAAATATCCTCCTACAAAAAATAATTTCAATACAGTTTTTTCTGCACTTCACGGATTCTTTTTCGAAAAATGAAAGAAACCATCAATAAGAAAAGATTTTTCCAACTTTTTATATTTTTTTATGTCCAAAAGTAGTAAGTAGTAAAAAAGTAAGTTGACATCTAGTGCAGAGGAAGCCAGTTCTCACTATTTTGCGGCCATTGCCCTACAAAAGAGGTTAGTTACGGCCCAAGGAAATAGTTAATAAATAGTTACCACTAGTCGGCTGCTAGTTAGTTAATAGTTAGCTACAAACGAGTCCCGTTTCCTGCAGGGTATAAGTATGGCTGACTTCCAAAACGTATCAATACAGGCTGCATTTCTTTATTCATTCTGAACATTTGGAATAAACTTTTTTGTTTACTTATTCTTTAGAATATTCCTGATGATATGCTAACGTATATTTCAAACATATTCTGTTTGTTCCGGCTGTGAAATGAGATTATCCGGAATGTATAAAGAAACGCAGCCACAATGTTTGGAAACTGTTATACTGCGGTATTCAAACTGTTTGTATATGCAGAGTTGCGACACATTGCAACCTTATACATTGCATATTTTAAGTATTCAATTTATCAATGAACAATTTTTCTGAATTTTCCGTTTTTAAAACAGCAATGGTAACCAAAAACAAACGAAGCATCAACTTTGTTTCTGATGCACTGATTGCTCTAGCGATGCGTTTCGATAACTTTTCGAATGCCTTTTGGAAAAGTATACTTTGTCATCATTTTGTAATTTGGCGTTATGGGACATTCTACTTTGTACGTATGCAAAGCAATTGACGTTTTGGAAGTCAGCCTATGTCTAAGGAATCCTTCATCAAAGTGATTTACTGTAATTACTTAGTTAATTAATAATTATTATATTATTAAAATACTATTTCTAAAAATAGATTGTTCTTAAAAAACCCTAAAAGAAAGCTATTTTAATTTTGTGGCACTTCATCTTCTTTTCGGCTGTATTTTTTAAAAACATTAGGTACATTTTAAAATTTCATTCCTGCTTCATGCACGGGCGTCACTACCTATATATGTATAAAAAAAATCATATCTAAACAATCAGAGGCATGGAAGATATACCTTATAAAGCACCAATCTAAGTGATCTTCAATGCTGTGTGTGATCGGTATGTAAACCGGTAACACAATTTAATGGTTTAGCTGTTTTAGAGGTTAGGTTAAAGGAGTTATATCGCAAGAACTTGTAGCTGAACTATCAGTGGTAGATGAGATAAAGCTTATACAGCACCGATCTTGACGATTTTCTCGGTAGAGTTTGCGTAATTATTTGGGAAATAGCTCACGAAGTTTCTCGGTTTTAGTTTTCCAAATACAACCAGACGGACATGGCTAAATTGGCTCATCTCGATGTTCTGATCATATAAGTATACATTTTCTGGTACTTACAAATATCGGAACAAAGTTATAAACCATTTCATGCTCATGAAAGGTATAATTATCAGATTTCAAATCGGTGAAGTAGGTGACTAAATATAAATTTAAACATTTTCTTAAATTTTTGCAAGCGTATCTATACACATATAATTGCTCAATGCAAGCTGCAGTTGCAGTTGACCGTGTTTTTCAAAATGTAAAATGTGGCAGAAAAGTCGATAGTCAGTAATATAATATATTGAAAAGTATTAACCAATTTTCCGTGGAATTGAGTTTCGGAAAATGTATTACGATAGCTGAGTGGAAGGTCGACCTATCTCGGAAGCCAGTCCAAAAACGCCCTATCTAAGAAAATTTTTCAAGAACGCCCTACTTCAAAGTTTGATTGAAAAACGCCCTATTTAAGAATTTGGTTGAATAACGCCCTATCTCAGATCTCGTTTCAAAAACGCCCTATCTCAAACGAAATTACATTGAAAATAAGCTGAGATAGGGCGTTTTTGAATCGGCAGCTGAGATAGGGCGTTTTTCAATGAAATTCTAAAGTAGGTCGTTGTTGAAAAGTTTTCTGAGATAGAGCGTTGTTAAAAAAATTTCTGAGATAGGGCGTTTTCGAACTGGTTGCCGAGATAGGTCGATCTTCCACTCAGCCATCGATTAGGTCATATGCATAGTTTTGAAATATAATTCCCGAAAGCAAAAAAATAAAAATAGATGAGATCACTTTCTTTTTTATACACCTAGGATGTCACTGAATTAAAAAGGACCCTGAATGACGGCAAACCCGAAAGCTTTACAAATTTTTTGATGTGATTTTTAGAATTAACGATTCAAAATTAGCCGGTATACATATTTTAAATGTTTTAGAATCAGTGGTTCAATTTTTGTACTGAAGGATTAAGAAAACTTTAGTTTAAAAGCGTGACCCTAATGCCTTTCACCATAAACCGCGCCAATTTTATTGTGATTATTGCGTTTCAGATTACGACTAATAAAGTCCTGGAATATACCTTCAAGATGAATGTTTTCCCACGGCCCACTGTACGAAGCAGGGTTGTTGCGAATATTCGCATTCGCATTCGCAACCGCGGAGCTTCCGCATTAATTTTAACATTCGCATTCGCTTTCGCATTCGCAATAATCAATGCGGATCTTTTGCGAATGCGAATATTGAAGGGACCGAAAGTAACAGTTATTTTCTTTACGAGTTAAACTTGGCCAAATATTTTTTATTCCCAACTGAAAGTCCTTTCCGGACAATAACCAAACCGCTTATCCAAATTAAACAAGTTTGGTATCAAATGAAAGAGGACTTAAATAGCTTTAAAACTGAAATGTCTAAACAAGCAAAGTCACCTATTGAAAAATATTTCAATAAAAAATGATAATTAATTACCATAGAACAAACCTTGGGTAAGGTTATAAATTTCTTTAGTACTAAATGATATAAAAAAATATATAAATAGAGGTGGTAACCTTCGTTCGTTATTTCTGTTTAAAAGCTATTTCAGTCCTCTTTCACATGATATCAAATTTGTTTAATTTTTATAAGCTTTTTGTTTATTATCCAGAAAAAAACTTTCGAAATAAAAAATATTAAGCCAAGTTTAACTGGTAAAAAAATTGTTTCGGTCCTTGGAATATTATGCAAGTGCAATGATAAAACGTATACAGAAAAAAGGATCAAAAATTAATTACAAAAACTAAATTCGAAAAACGCTGTTGACGTTACTGGTTCTCCACATTCAGAAACAACCAAAAGAATGAGAATGAAGACTTCTTTGGAAAACAACGGTGTTTAATCAACGATCTTGCCATGATACTAGATTGTGAAGATGAAAGTCAGGAGGATACATACGACATTTGCAGACCGATGCAATTCCCAAAAAATAATTATTGCACCGCAATAAAAAAAAAATTATAACTGAAAGTTCTCTCGACTGGTGCAGCGTCAATCGAAAAGAATTACAATTTTGTCAAGTTTCAAGTTTTTCAAGTTTTTCGCAGTGATTTACGACCCTTTAAAAACTTTTTATTGAATACAATGTTCCAATTTTTAAATTCAAGTACTAAAAAAAAATTATTAAAAATTGCCAACCTTTCCATTTTTTATTTAACTAAATCACCTAATTTACTCACCTAACTTATTTTTTAACAAGTAAAAAAGTCTAAGTTCGGGCGGAGCCGATCATTAAATACCCGGCGCAAGTATTCAATATAGTTTTTTCACCTTTCCGAAAACTACCGCTACATTTTAGGCAGTGGTGGTTTTACGTCTATTTCAAACATTTTCGATAGAACGTTCAGTTAGACATAATGATATAAACTTATATAGATATATGTGGGCGGCATCACGCCCATTTTCCAAAATTCCATAATGTTAATTCTATTCAAGGGATTGTTGTTAGTATCAATTTTGGGTAAAATTAGCGTTATAAAAAGGTGGTCGTAATTTTTGTCAGAGTTTAATAACTTTCAACGTTTTGCCTTTGTGGGACAACCACTATAATCGTACCGAGTTTGGTACACATTGATCGAACGGTTACCGAGATACACATGCATATGTGGTTTTAAGTAGGCGGGGTCACGCCCATTTTCCAACATTTAATTATAAGCGTACATTTTGCTAAAGAATTATTGCAAACATCAATTTTGAATAAATTAGCTGCAGTATTGATTACTGATTTATCGAAGCTTTCGTATTTCTCTAAATTACCGTTATGTGGGATGTGGGCGTGGTTATTATCCGATTTTTTAATTTCTCAGCCGTTTGGTATGTTTTGTGAAGGCCAACAACTGTGCCAAGATTGGGAGAAATTGGTGCAGCGGTTCCCAAGATATACACATGTATGGAGGTAGGCGTGGTTATCGCCCTATTTTGCCCATTTTCAACACCATACGTCCTACGCTCAAAATAAGTACATATACCAAGTTTCTTTAAGATATCTCAATTTGTACTCGAGTTATCGTGTGCGCATACGGTTACCCTTTTCATTCTGATCATTTATGTATACATTTGTCTATATCTATCTCGATTCGTTTTGCCTGTTACAAACAGCCGTTATGTGAAAAAAGTTATAACACCCTTGCGTACAAGTGCGCTCGGGTATAAAAATACTTGACATCCGCATTCGCATTCGAATCCGCGGATGTTAGCGTTTGAACATCCGCATCCGCATTCGCATCCGCGGATGTCTTAAATTCCACATTCGCAACATCCCTGGTACGAAGCTTTGAGTAGAGTAAGGTCCTTTAAGAACTTAAAAATTATCCTGGGCTATCTGGTCACTAGCAATACGAGATCAGTTGTTGTATTTCACGAAGTTCTTTAAATATATTTTTAGCTAAATACTGAAGTATATTCATGAATATTACGTTTTATTATAAACCTAAATTTAAATTCTTAATATTAGTAAGCATTTATTTACTGCATTCACCAGAATTTCGGGGGTTACTACTAGATAATTTTTTTTTTTGTCAGTTTAGTTTCTTATACAATTTAACTTTAGGTTGAGGCATCTTAAGCATACATCGAAAATTTGTTTTAGAGAACCAATATCAAACAATTGCAGAAACGATTAACCGGTTTGTTGAGCGACCGAGGCGTCTGCTTTTTAAATAATTTTTGTAAGAAAAATCGGCAAGTACATATCGGCACCCAATGCCAGAACCATGAATGTGCAAAGATGAAAATTTTGGGAAATCAAGTTTGAAAGTTTTTTTTTTAAATAATTTTTGTAAGAAAAATCGGCAAGTACATATCGGCACCCAATGCCAGAACCATGAATGTGCAAAGATGAAAATTTTGGGAAATCAAGTTTGAAAGTTTTTTTTTTAAATAATTTTTGTAAGAAAAATCGGCAAGTACATATCGGCACCCAATGCCAGAACCATGAATGTGCAAAGATGAAAATTTTGGGAAATCAAGTTTGAAAGTTTTTTTTTTAAATAATTTTTGTAAGAAAAATCGGCAAGTACATATCGGCACCCAATGCCAGAACCATGAATGTGCAAAGATGAAAATTTTGGGAAATCAAGTTTGAAAGTTTTTTTTTTAAATAATTTTTGTAAGAAAAATCGGCAAGTACATATCGGCACCCAATGCCAGAACCATGAATGTGCAAAGATGAAAATTTTGGGAAATCAAGTTTGAAAGTTTTTTTTTTAAATAATTTTTGTAAGAAAAATCGGCAAGTACATATCGGCACCCAATGCCAGAACCATGAATGTGCAAAGATGAAAATTTTGGGAAATCAAGTTTGAAAGTTTTTTTTTTAAATAATTTTTGTAAGAAAAATCGGCAAGTACATATCGGCACCCAATGCCAGAAACATGAATGTGCAAAGATGAAAATTTTGAAAGTTTTTTTTTCGAGACTAAACTTTGCATTCCTGTAATT
This sequence comes from Rhagoletis zephyria, assembly GCF_001687245.7. NCBI lineage: Eukaryota > Metazoa > Arthropoda > Insecta > Diptera > Tephritidae > Rhagoletis > Rhagoletis zephyria. Next base: position 270,106 of record NW_016157184.1, read on the forward strand.
GACGTGGTGAAATATGTGGTTTCTATGTACGCATGGTATTCTGGGTTTTGGTATAACATAGAACATCCAAAGGTTAATCAAGTCAACCCAATAACTCAAAATTGATAAATTTGCACATTCATGCTTCAGGCCGTTCTACATACTTTTGTAGTAAGAAAATAGTAGTCATATTTCGTGTTAGTTTTTTTCTATTTGTATGAAAATAAGTCAATAAAATGTAAGTGTAGTACTCCGCCTACTTACTAAACTAAATTTTTATTTTGCTATTAGTTAAGATTGTCTTTTCAAATGGAACTAGTTTACACATAGATATGTACTAATAAGAATTAATCAATCAACTACATTAAAATTTTGAAACAAAATTTTCGGAGGATTTTGTTATGTGTCGGCCCCCCTCTAAATTCGATCCTGGCGACGCCCATGGCTTCATGCATATATCTCTTTTTATATTTTAAACATCTAATGTTTAAAGTCAAATCTTGAACATCTTATACGTATATTTAAACAAATTCGGGTTGAAAAATAGACACTTTTCAGCAGTGGTTTTACATGCACTTTTAGAGAGTATATAAGTATCGTTTATTCATTCTTAATGAAATAATCTTTGCTTTAACAAGCGCTTCGATAAAGTACTAATACAAAAACATCTTTGATTACAACTGTTAAATTTATTAGATGGGGAAAATCCGAAAACTACAATTTAGATATTAATGTGGCAAAAATTGTTCAAATATCTCGTAGCCAAATTGAAAAAAAAATTAAGAATTAATTTTTAAGAAAAAAATTTAGCCCACTTTAATGCTCATATAAAAATTTCCGAAACTAAACCAGATTAGTATGGAACTACCGCTGAGGTTAATATTACCTTTCCAATAAAAAAAGTAATAATCGAAAACGGTTCACGTGGTCCAAAGTTTTACTGCAACGTAAGTTACAGGTTAAATGAAGGTACAAAATAACATTTTCAATTTCATTTAACTTTTATTAAGATCATTCATGCGCCTTGGTGTTGGCACAAAAAGGGGAGGAATCTAAGGTTTTACGCCGACTCCGAACAGCGATTGTATTTTTATGAGAAGCTGTTTTTCATGGCAGAAATACACTCGGATGTTTGTCATTGCATTGAAAAAACCTTTTCTCTAATTTTTTTTTGCGATAGTACTTTGACCAGCGCTTGAACCCAGGCCATGTGGAGTGGAAGCGCGCACTGCTTGCCACTACACCACAGCGGCCGCTTTGTCCTTGAATAAAATATGAGCAAGCGTACGTACACTCTTAAAAATTTTTGTTTAAATTTGCGCATGTTAAGAAAGGTAACCAGTTTCCTCTCTTAATGAATGCAAATTTACACACCGTGTTAATTAAATTAAACTTGCTTACTTTTACTTATCATATGTGTGCTTGCTTACTTTTACTTATCATATGTGTGGCGTAGAACAAATTTCAAATTTGTTTTTTGAGTTCTAAACATTTATTGTTCACAATTTCACAGTCTACGCATAAAATGTTTAAAATCTTCTCTAAAGAAATTTTGTTTAAATTTACGCATATAAAGAGAGGTAACCAGTTTCCTCTCTTAGTGTGTGCAAAATTAAACACTGTCTGTTTACTTTTACATACCAAATTTGTTACGTAGAGAAAAACTACACGCAAAGTGTTTAAAGTTGAGTAACTATGAGCACTCAGCATTAGCGCACACAAGGAGTGGGTTTTGGGGTTAAAACCCCCCCAAAGCTCATAACCTCAATTACAAATTGCATCTTAAAGCTTAGAATCCTTCTCCCAAGAAAACCACAAGAAATATTTCTTATTATTTCTGTTGCTTGAAAAAGCAAATTTTCTTGAAGAAATAAATAAAAGAGCATTTTTTTCTTGAGAGCTGCAAACTGATTTAAGAAATTTTGATAGAAGAAAGTTTCTTTTCCATTTCTTGTGCGTCACTTTGTAAGAATTTTTCATTTTTCTTGAGAGCTCTTTAAAGTTTAACTGCGAATGAAAACATTGTCCTAAAAATATGCAATGCGTACTCACGTACTGTTGTTTTTTACACTTTACAGCCTAAAAAAGTTTACCGCTGATATGTACCTAACAAGCATTCGAAGATTTAAATTGCTAACCTCGAATTCTTTCCACCAAAATGAGCTACATGATAAAAATACAAGTTCAGTTAAATTTTCGGTATTCGAAGTATTTAAAAATGAGAAACAAGAAATCGACGAAAATGAACATAAAAGTGTAAAAATTTCATGGTATTATTTAATTTATTTATATTAAAATTCTTTTGTGTTTATACAACATTTTATTAAACAAGTAATTTTTAAGCAAAACGCAAAACCGGCTTCAATTCTCATATACAAATTTAGGACTAGCGTTAATTTTTTCATGATTTAATGATCGGATCTAAACCAAATTACGGGACGACCCTTAAGGTATCATCTTTCCGGTAAAAAAATAATTATTGATTAAATGATAACCTCCCCTTTTTTGACGCCGGTTGAAAATGTTTGAGTTCGTTGTAAATTTTATGTAAGTAAAATGCAATTTAAGAAACTTTAAAAAGTTCATTTATTTATTACATACTGTACATAAAACTTGCATAAATGTGTTTTAAAGAGCGTATTATCTTAAGCGAATTTTCAGTATTTTCTGATGATATATACTCAGAAGTATAAACTCCTCCCCCAAAATATAGTCCTGGCTGCGCCCCTGACACTTAGTATTTATTATTTGTAAAAAATATATTTTTACTTTCAAAATGTTTGTAATTTTAAACATTTCATGTGTATATTTTAAACAACTCATGTTCAAAATCAATTCTTGAACATCTTGTGCGTATACTTGAACAGATTCTGGTTGAAAAGTAAACACTTTTCAGTAGTAGTTTTACATGCACCTTTTAGAGTGTAGTTTAAAACCAAAGTCGTAGCATTATTTAAACACATAAACAAAAAGTAAAAAAAAAATCGATAAAGCAATGTTATGTAATTTTTACAAGAATTCAATTCTTTACAGTCATTGATTATACATATTTATTCATACATACAGTGTTGGATATATCTATCATTTCGGACCAAATTCAAAATGATATTGTTTGCCATATATGCTTATGTATTAATTTTTAAGATTTTTCAATTAAAATACAGTTCCTTCCCTTACAAGTACGATATAAACCTTAGCCAAAATTTTTTTAGAAAACTGAAAAAAATGCATCAAATTTTCATCAAAAATTTAAAATTTTTTATCAGAAGTGTTTATAGCTCACACAATTTTAGTGTAACAATGTGCTATTTTCAAGTGGCTAAAAATTGCCGTTGATTTTTTTTGCCAAACGTGTTGCGGGAGCACTTAGAAGGGGAAAATTATAAGTAAAATGGTACGAAAAATTTAGGTACTTAGGCGGGTTGGTAATAAGCGGGGAGGTACCTAAGAGAGAGATTTTCTTAAGATTACATTAAAATATTCACGGTGCCCAAAAATGTTGGTTTCTTAATCAGGTTGGGTACTTAAGGAAGGGTAGGGAGGGAGGGTGTACTTAAGCGGGTTTCACTGTATATGTATGTCTAAGGCAATGATGGGCAAAACGCTACTCGCGAGTAGCGTCTGCGTCGCAGCGCTTATACGTATACAGAAACGACGCAGCGAATTTCACTTCAGTCTGCTTTCAGTTTTCATGAGAGTAGCACCACGCTTCGCCGTTGAATATTTTTATTCGTAATTTTAGCGCGTTGTTGCCACCTATATATGTAACAATGCCCAAAATGGCTGCGTATGAGTGCCAATTATAGTTTTTGGTGTTAAGAAAAGCCAATAAAGCCCAATGCTTGTTACGTGGTAATACGACTACTTGGAGTCGTACTTTTAATATAAGGCAACATTATTTGTCATGGTAAAAAAGTCAAACTGCCGAACTGTGTAAACCAATTTAAAGTGTTTTGTAATGGGTTTTATGTATATATGTATGTACGATACGGCAATTTAATATATTTAGTATACTTTATTGAATACTGAGTTTTTTACAAAGTTTAGAAATTTTAAATTCGTGAATTTTGTTGTTGAATAAACTATCATTTTTTAAAACATTAGTTTAATGAAATTAAATTAAAAAAACTTTTCATGCGCGTACATATGTGCTTACNTTTTTTAAAACATTAGTTTAATGAAATTAAATTAAAAAAACTTTTCATGCGCGTACATATGTACTTATAAAAATTAATTTCATAATTCATTATTTGAAATTATTTCTTCATTATTTTTTTATTATATTTTATTATTTTCGTTTCATGTTCATAATACAAATTAAATATAAATTTGTAAGAGCGTTTTCTAACACTCGCAAAAAACGACGCACTTTTGTACAATATAGAAAAGTGGCAACTGTTACTCAGCGCGATTCACGAATACCATGACAAAATGAGACTGTATTGGTGTGCCCATCTATGGTCTAAGGAATCCTTCATCAAAGTGATTTACTGCAATAATTTAGTTAATTAATAATTATTATATTACTTCAGTGTATTTTAGAAATACTATTTCTAAAAATATATTGTTCTTAAAAGTCCTTAAAAGAAAGCAATTTTAATTTTGTGGCACTTTCATCTTCTTTTCGGCACTATTTTTGAATACCATTAGGCACATTTGGCAATTTTGAAATTCCATCCCTGGTCTGAACCTAGTCGTATTAGAGTCTGCAGAATTACCAACGCAAGCGTAGCTACGCAATGCAGCCGGGCGTCCAATTACATATGTATACATACAATAAGTAAATATTTCTACGATACGCTGCGACTGTGTGCTTAGTGGTCGTTAGCAGCGTTGCCGCTTTGGTAATTTTTTACCAAAACTGGTAATTTTTTCCTTTTTGAACGAGGTTGGTAATTTGGTAAATTTTTTCAATTTGGTAATTTTTCTCAGCGTCTTTTCTTTTAAGTTTTTAATACTAACTTATTACTTATAAAAATTTATAACTTTGAACCTTCTTACAATTGCACAAAAAAAAATTGCTTATGTACTTACATATCGAGTCGTATGCGCAAAAAAGACGTATGAGCCATGATTTTCAATTTCGGTTTTTTTTATAAAAATGGATAATTTATCATCACACGCACCATCCCTCAAAGTTTCAGCGCCATAAAAAGCACCGTTACGAATTTAGAGCAAAAGCAATTTTGCCGTAAGTGCCATTTTTGTTTGTTTACATTTTTAGTGAGCAAGCAGTGGCTGATACGTCTTTTTTTTTTGAAATTAATGTGAATAAGTGGTTAAATACTAATTTGCTTTGAATTTTATTGCGTTGTTTTTTTAAATATGGCGTCTTGGCGATCTGAGGTACTTAATCTTTTAATATTTCTACCATTTTAATGAATATTTCAGATGAAACAAATAATTCTTTTTAGGCTACAAATAAAAAAGCTATCGTTCCCTACAGTGAAAGCGATACAGAATATTCTGAGGAATTCGTATCTGTAGTCACTCCGAATGATGTTGAAGAAGAGACATGCGTTGGAAAAAGAGGTTACAGAAAGCGTAGACCATTACCTAAAAGACTGCAGAATATTAAAAAGTGTAATAGAAGTGTTCTTACAAATCCATGTGCAAATAAAAAATGTCCCTATAAGTGTAGTGAAAAGTTTGCCGAGTCAGATCGTTTAGCAATAAATGAACATTTTTGGGGCATAGGTAACAAAATAAGGCAAAAAGACTGGTTGCTTTCTTGCATGATGAGCAAAAATGTAAACAGGCGCAGGGGAGGCAGTGATAAAAAGCGAGTCAGCTATAGTTATGCAATTGATTTCAATAATATTAGGCACAATGTATGCCAAAAATTTCTGCTGAGTACTCTTCATATATCACAAAAAATGTTAATATGGATAAGAAATAACAAAAGTTGTTTGAAAACCTGCACTGCTAAAGTAAAACAATTCAAGCCTTATAACAAAACTTGTGACGCTCACGACGCAATTGTTACCTCTTATATTGAGCAGTTCCTTCGCATTATTGTCGCGATAAAAGCAACAAGCTGTACCTTCCACAAGAATTTCGCAACATAAAAGGAGTATATAAATGCTATACTAAACATCTTCAAAGTATATATATAGAAGAGGCTAAAGTGTCCTTATATGTTTTTCGAAGCATTTTTAAAAATCGTTTCCATATTGGTTTTCATTTGCCTAAAAAAGACAAATGCGTAACTTGCGTAAACTATAATAACTTGAATAATGAAGCCCAACATAGCTTGAAGCAAACCGAATCATATCAAAATCACATAAGAGACAAAAATAAGTCTAAAGAAATTTTTTTAGAGGAACAGAAAAAAAGTACTCATACGTCAAGTCCGACATTCCTTTGTGCAAGCTTCGACCTGCAAAAAGTTTTGAATACACCTCACGGGAAAAGTGTAACCTTATTTTATTCACGAAAATATGCATATTACAACGAAAGCATATATGAGAATGGCACCCGGAATGGTTACTGCTTTTTGTGGGGAGAAGCTGATGGCAAAAGGGGTTGTAATGAAATTTCGACCATTATATTTCGCTATCTCCAACTTGTGGATGAAAGAAGCACGTACTCTTCAATTAGCCTGTACTGTGATAGTTGTGCGGGACAAAATCGCAATAGAGCTTTGCTAGCTATGATATTATATTTCCTTGAAAACTCAAATTTTATCAACAATATACGAGTAACATATTTATTACCTGGACATACTATGATGCCCGTTGATTCCATTCATAGTACTATCGAATCATTTGTCCGAGATAGGACCGTTTGGGCTCCAAGTGAATGGTACACTATGATATCTAACGCTAGAACAAATCCGGTTAATTATGAATGTATTATCATGAATCATTGGGACTTCAAAGACTGGAAAACATACTCACAGGCACTGTTCCCCAATTCAAAAAAATTATCGTTTCCAACTTTGCGCTCAGCAACATTTGAGAAAAATAATCCTATTATTAAGCTTAACCATGGATACGGTGATCATTCCGAAATTAAAAATTTTAATATGGACTCCATCGCACGGTCAAGACGCAACACTCATATAATAACAAGTGGACCACTTCCTCTGTATAAGAATAAATCGGAAATTTCATCGACGAAGTACAAAGATTTAAAAAAACTTTGCGAAAATAACACAATACCTCGACATTTTCACAACGAGTATTTAAATATGCAACACGATGAGAACGTCAAGGATCGCCTTCCTGAGACAGATCAAGAGGAAGACTGATATTGATAGATTTAATTCCCTTGTTTTAAACATAATTTTACTTAATTTTACACTTTTTAAAACTTTTTTTTATGAAAACCAATGAATTTAACTTAAAAGACTTAATTTTACATGAATTTAACTTAATTTTAGATATATATGTGAGTAAAAATAAATAATCTGAAGTACAAAATAAAAAAAATAAACATATGTGAAAAAAAATTTTGATGTAACAGCCAAATCATCAGACAGTAGCTTGATTTTGTGCAGGCAAAAAAAACGTATGAGCCAAAACCTACCCTTATGCTACGAATATTAAAATTCTATTTATTGCATCATATACAAGAGAACTAAATAAAGTTACTTACCAAATTTCATGACAATATATAAGCTGGATTCAAAGATATTAAAAAAAAACCGTCTCCTGAACAATTTACTTTTTGGCTCATACGTCATTTTTGCGCACACGACTCGATATGTATGCTTCTACACCTTAAGACAGCCAAAAATTTAAAGGGCTCTTTAATGAACTCTTAGTATGAGAACTTTTAGTATGAGTTTGCAATATAGCAATTTAAGGAATCCACCCATTTTTCCCAATATGGCGGCTCGATCACAGCCCCTACAGTCCCACAAATCAGGGTTTTGGATAATTTTTCCCTGCCGGAACCAATGGTGAAGGAAAATAATTTCACAGGACTAATTAAAATTTTGCGATTAAATACGAATGTGAACCATTTATAAAATTACAAAAGTAAATTTTATCTAACGTTTAACGATATATTTGCTGGTTTCATGGTTTGATTTTAAGTTATGTAAAAGACTGTATGTTACAGCCCATTTCCACCAAACGCTTAATTACACTTAAGGGTTTAGATAATTTTAACAAGAGGTGATCCGCAAGGTTTATATATTCGTTTTTGTTATTTTCCTTTCATTTGCTTGTGCTTAATATGAGCAACTACCTCCTTAGAGTTGTAATCTGCTTTTTTCCAATAGGCATAAACTGCAGTGGAAATTAACTATTAAACACCTTTTAAATGTTTGTAAATCTGTGAGTGATTTTTTGCGCTATGTTTTAAAAATATTTGTGAATTGTTATACTCGGAACACACTGAAGAGGACAACCACAGCTGTAAATTGTTCAACTTCGTTATCTAAACGCTCTATCGATGGTGATATGAATTTTTTGAACGCGGCAGCGACATCATGATTTTTATGAGTTTCTCACAAAAGAAGGGGAAGAACTCATCTTTCGGTCAAAAAATATAAATAGATCTAAGCTGGCCACAATCCCAGACGTGATGCAGTTCAGTCGTCGCCAAAATAATTATCTACATACGTCGAAAAATAATTTCCAATTTGTTTAGAATATTATGCTCATAAAAATTTGGTAATTTTTTTTAAGAGGTATGGTAACAAATTAAAAATCTTTGTGGCAACACTCGTCGTTAGCTGGCATTCGTATGATTTGATGCGAATGCGAATGCCGAATGCGAATGTGTAAAATGATGCGAATGCAAATATTCGCAACATCCCTGATCCTAAGTGTCACCATATGTTTGCTAATCATACTCTACATACTACGAGAATAAAGGTAACACTATTATTTTGATTATGAGTTGTTTGCGTAAATACTTTAAAATATGTAAAAAATTGCGTAATTGTCCATTCCATTCACCTACAACTCCCAATCCCAGAAACCGCTACGGAATTGGAAAGAAGTAATTTTTAAGCAAAAAACAAAACCAACTTCAATTCTCATATAAAAATTTAAGATTATCGTTAAATTTTTAATGATCTAATGATCGGATTTAAACCAAATTAGTATGGGCCCACCTGTGAGGTAACAATTTTTCTTAAAAAAAGAATTTTAGAAATCGGTTAACGTGGTCCAAAGTTATGCGGTAACATACATAAAAAACAAAAAAAAAATATTCTGATGAACTGATAACCTTCTTTTTGTGAAGTCGGTTAAAAAGCCATACTGTAAATGAGTAGCGGCCAACGTACATGTGCACGTAATTAAATACTCGTATATTTATATTGTACATGTGTAGATATATACTTATCAGTAATTTAAGTCAAACTTTTCAAGCAGGAATGCAGGTGTACACTTACCCTTTTTCAGTAGTATTTCATCGGTCATTGGGCAGCTGTTGTGTTGCGCGGAGGACAAGTTGCTGGTGCTCCCACTGCCGCCGTTGACGTTGGCGGCGCCACCACCGCCTCCGTGCGGACTAAGCGGCTGTACACCCGAAGCAAAAGCTGAGGTCACAATTTCCGTTGGCGATGAAATGCCGCCACTGCTGGCGCTGTTCACCCCGCTGGAGACTGGTCCCCCGCCACCACCAGCGCCACCATTTAGCGGAGGCGAATACCATGAAGTAGAATAGTGTCGTGGCGGCCAGCTTTGATTTGATATAGCATGATGGTGCGTGTGCGGTAGGTGATGTGCGTGGTGGGGCGGCAGCGATGTGGCCGAGGCGTGCATATGCGGGTGTGTCTGTGGGTGCGAGTGCGACTGCAGGTGGTGATAATGATGTGGAGCCGCAGGTGCCAGCGTGCCCGCCGGCGGTGGAAGTGATGAGTTTGAGCCTATGCCGCTATGTTGATGTTGGCCATTTAGCAGGCGTAGCTTGTCGTAAACAGCATCCGCAGAGTCTGTGGTGCCACTAATACCAGCAACGCTACCATTCGTCGTGCCGCCATCGCCGTCTCCACCACCGACACTGCTACTCATACTGCCGTCGGAGTTCAGCGGTGTGTTGGTTGTCTGCATCAATTCCCCACTGCCGCCACTGGTGGAACCTCCACCTAAGCCATTGCCGGCAGCACTGCTCGTGGGGTTGGAAGCGTTCGGGTTGCCAGTGGCGCTACTTGCACTGCCGCCATTGCTGCTGCTGCTGCCATTCGTTAAAAGCGAGCCGTGTTGCTGCTGTTGTTCCTTTTGGGCGGCCAAGTTGCGCAGCACTCGGTTAATGGAGGAAACCTAAGAAATTGTTAGAGACAAATACATCAATACTCATGAGTAGATAAACAAGTGCATATGTATGTATGTATTTGTAAGTAAAATATAGACAAGCAAAGCAAATATGCAGGTGCGTGTATGAACATGTGAGTTATACTTTTATTAAATGGGAAAGCGCAAAGAATTAGGAAAAGAGCATAGAATAAAAGCCTGAATGCGAATGCATACAACGACTTTCTGGACTGAGTGGCATGAAACGGTAATGATGCTTTGCTGCCATTGTCGTCCGTCGATTCATGCCACAAAAGGTGCACCCGTAGGTTTTTGTTAATGAAAAATTCTAATTTACTAAGAAATTTGCATTGCAGCCGCTATTTCTCTTTCCCTGTGTATTAGCAGAGCATTCGCATTAAATGCGAAAGGCTGAATGTGTGAGTGCGTGCGCTGCGCCAGCTAGACCCGAGCTCGAGTTTATCAGAACCGAAGAAGAAGGCCTGCCTGTGTAGTTGCAGGCAGTGTTGATATTTTAAGTACAATTGTACTTTTTTCAGTACAATTAATTTTAAAAGGTACTAAATTACAATTGGCCGATTTAAGTTTTCAGCATCAAAAATACTTTTTGTACCCAACGCTCAAATCTCTTCTAGCACTTTGATTCTTAATCCGTTTACATTTAAGTAAATGGGTATATGTACCTATATTTCATATTTGCTACAAAACGAAATTATGAATTGTAATTTTGGATGTAAACGTGATTATGAACAGCAATATTAGTGTTGTGCGTTATGGTGACTGCGATTTCTTTTCATCGGCGGGTGAAATATCCCTGATAGCTAATTATTTTGAAAAAATCTTTGGAAATGCAATTTACCTAATGGCGATCCTGCAGATATAGAAGTAATTAAGCGATTCCGGTGTTGTATGTAAATTTCATGCGTTGTAGTGATCTCATTTTGTGTGGTTTATTTTCATTAATATGAACTGACCTGAGTGTATTAATTTTTTATCATTATTGTCTTCATCTTTGACAAAATTACACGGTCACCCGGTATTTATTTTATTTATTTGTAATGAATTTTAAATATTTTTTTTTATAAAATTGTAGCTCATTGTCTAACAAAAACCTTACAATTAAATCCAAACTTGAAAGAGTGAAAAAGATCAATAGAGTTTTATCAAATTTTCACCGTTTTTGTTCAGAATTTGTAGACATGTTTTGGGTTAACACTTTTGTAGCCCATTCACTGTAGTATAATAAGATGCAAGTTAGAAGTGTCTTAATAATACCGTTGATTTTTGGAATTTTTTCGTTTGTGATGTTGCGCACTTTCTTCCATATAATGAATGCTCGCATTTTATTTTATATGGATGAAAATGCGCAACACCGTTGTTGACGGTTTTTTTTCAATATTTTAAACTAAGTTTTATTTGTATAGATTTTGTTAGACAATGAGCTGTACTTTTATAAAAAAAAAATTTAATTAAAATTAATTTGGAAAAACTATAATAAATAGCCCAAACCTGGTGACAGTAGCTTTTTACATTTAAAAATGTGAAATATAATTTAAGTTAAACTCTAAGCTTAATGAAACCTAGTTTAACTTAGTGGGACTTTCTGACAAAAGTGGCTATGACTTTATAGGCTAGGTGAAGAGATCTCAACGATAAGTTACGTTAAATTAAGCCTACACTCACTGGAGCTCTACAATGAATTGAACAAGAAACACACTGCAGTAGACAAACAAAAAATGGTTTTGTTTGCTCGCGGGAAAAGGGAGGTAATGCGTTGACGAAAATGGTGAAAAGTACAATAAAGCTCCAAAAGTTACACTTTTCGCCATTAATTTGGTACAATTTAAAAATCTTAAATATCAACACTGATACAGAGATGGTACAAGAGCTACCATTGGCCACGGCGCCTACCCAATTTTCTAATTTGAATACACAACCGGTGCACACTGGGTTATTTCACACTGATTTAGCGAATTAATTCAAAAAATTAAATTGAAATATGTTTAAAGTATTTGGTACCACGTAAAATTAGACAATATTTCACATCACTAACTTAAAGTATTTTTGTTCTATCCTTAACCGTTTTCCAACACTAAGCTCCCAAAGTTGACTATTTATAACAAGTTTGTTAGCAAGAGGTGATTTGTGTAATTTCGTCGGTGACTAAAGTATTTTTTCGTAATAATTTCCAAAGAAAGATTTAAAGTTAATATGGAACCTTCAACCTCAGGTAGTTCAAGTGTTTATATTGTATATTTGGGTTTGAAAAAAAGTGTGCTTATATTTTTAATTGATTTTTGTTTTAAACCTTAAAAAAATTGGTATTTTTCATGTTTATATATACATATGTTTTTTTGTGCGTGAGTGTAGATTATAATTTTGCATTTACCATAATCTGTGCATATTGGACTAATATCCCAAAAAAAAAAAGTTGCCCTTTTGTGCCTTTTTTAAAATATTCAACTTTTCATCATAAACTCATTGCAATAATATAAGAACAAGCTTACTAAAGTATGGAAAAATGTATGTACCAAAGTCATTTAATGTTATTTGTTGTTGTTCTTATTACGGGTAAGTTGTTTTCTTTATGAACCCTACATTCAGCACCCAGGTAAATGTTTTTTCCTCTTGTTTACCCTTAAACTTCACGATAAAATTAATAACTGCGTAACCGTATTTTTGTTANTAAATTTGCTATCTATGCTAACATGCATATGCAATAAATCAACAATGTTGAAATAAATGGGCACGTTCAGAAGGCGCAACAGCTCAGTAACTGTTGCGATTTTACCTTCTGAATGCGTTGTTGTGTACTTCTGATCAACTCAACAGTTGCGTGTTAGATGCTCGTAATATTTTTCTGATCATTTGAGACAACATGTTGCTGTGTACCTTTAAGAGTTGAATTTGACAGTTAATGCATCAAGCCGTTCAGAAGACGCATAACGATCACTGATTTTTTTAGAAACGGTTGCGCTCAACTGATGCGTCTTCTGAACCTACCCNAAGTATGGAAAAATGTATGTACCAAAGTCATTTAATGTTATTTGTTGTTGTTCTTATTGCGGGTAAGTTGTTTTCTTTATGAACCCTACATTCAGCACCCAGGTAAATGTTTTTTCCTCTTGTTTACCCTTAAACTTTACGATAAAATTAATAACTGCGTAACCGTATTTTTGTTAGATTTTTTGTTTAGGTTTACATATATTTTGTATTATTATCATAGTTAGCTGTTAAAGTTGGGTAAATAAAATTAAAAATTGCAACACAAATTCAATATAGAGGGTGTCACATAAATAAGTAGAACGGAACTTCTTTACATGCATGTATGTGACTGTTCTTGTAATAATATTGTCAGCAACCTACATGTCACGTAGATAACAGAAGTGTTGACAAACGAAAGCTAGAGATGGTGGAAGGGAATGCAACTCAATTCGGGTTTTCTTTAAAAAAATTGTTTTCCATTTTAGGAGTAAATTCTAATTCGCTTTGTATAACGCGCCAGAGCCTATATGATATTATGCGGAACTCAAGTTGCCAAAATTTTC
>NW_016157184.1:286401-289052 GCF_001687245.7 Rhagoletis zephyria
AGGGTTTTTTCTTAACAGCGGTCGTCCCTCGGCAGGCAATGGCAAACCTCCGAGTGTATTTCTGCCATGAAAAACAGCTTCTCATAAAAATACAATCGCCGTTCGGAGTCGGCGTAAAACTGTAGGTCCCTCCACTTTGTGTGACGACATCAAGGCGCACGCAACAAACCGGAGGAGAAGCTCGGCCAAACACTAACATATGTGTAAGCGCCAATCTATTATTATTATTATTATTATTATTATAATATGACGCTCATTCGATGAAGAATAGCGCTATTGTGAATTTCGCTCGGTTACGTTGTTTACAATAGTATATTTTTCACCGCTGAGAAGTTTTGTTTACAAATCGAGCAAATTAAATAGTGTGCTTATACATAAGTATGTAAATTTGTGCAAATTAAAATGAAATAAAAAAGAAAGCGAGTTTATAAAAACGTGGTAAAAATGAGTACAACGGAGTTCTGGTTCAACGATTCGTCAGAAGATGAGAGCTTGGTAAACAGGCCAGGAGTAGAAAATGTTTAAGAGGGTTTAAGTGTAGTCTTTCGAATATATTTTGACATAAAATATATTTAAGAAATTTGTCTACAGATTTATTAAAAACTTCCGACTCTCTAAAGAGGCGTTTGTGAGCGAAATCTATTTAAAATATTTTAAAATTATCAACAGCTTACGATTTTGTTCTCAGAGATCATGCCAACTGAGTATTGGGATTTTCTTTCACAAGTAAAACCAGCCTTTCGAGCTTGTGTTTAATATTCACGACGTTAGAACTGCATGAAATTAATAAAAATTCTTTAAAATTAGTGTCTAGCCGCCAGTAAAAAACAAATAAGAAATCATAAATTTTTCACAATTTTCTAAAACTTCGCTACACCACAGAAAGCAAAATTCTGTTCGACAGAAAATTCGATACTCAACGAAAACTTCGACACGGTTGCAGAGCTCATAATTTCACTTTCGATGTTCGATCTTCGATAACTAGCGAAGATCGAAAATCGAATGCAACTTATAATAAGGGCCTAAAAGTCACTAGTATTTTTAATGAAATCTTGCCAACAGCAGTGTTTTCTGCAGACACTTGCATCCAGAACTCTCTTGGCTCCCTTCGTAGAATTTAATATTCAAAGTGCAGTCGTCACTGATGTCCATAAGGTTTTCAAAAGCTTAGTTTGTCATCCTAGTAGGTTTACTTTTCGGGTCACATGGAAAACAGGTTTGTTATCCAGCTGTAGACATCCTCGAAGTCAATGTTGGGAAAATATTCGACAATGGTTTTTTCTAAACCTGTTAACGCTGGTAATGCGCGTTGACGCTAAGAAAATAATTTTCACAGCCAATTTCACGAAAGCAATTTAAGTGATAAATGATTTTAATTTTTTGAATTTCATATGAAAGTTGCTAGTGAAACCGGCTGTTATCAATTTTCTTAGCGTTAACTTCGAAGTTACATACGCCTTTCTGATAACTTTGTTTATGTCACCAAGAAAAAAAATCTTGACGTGCTAGAAAAAACCAGAGATTTATTTTAATTTCGCAGGCCTCTGTAATCTTCGCAGCGTCATCCAATACGGGTTTTAAATCTAGTGGCGGCATCTTTCAAGTCGCCAGGGAATACCGAGGGATCATACAGTGACTTCTCGAAGCGTTTTCTGCCTCTTGCTTCATCCGCACACTTGCTCCATTTCAAACCATTGTTCTGTACAAATTTGTCGATAGCTTCAAAAATTTCGTCGCTAGTGGCGGAAGTCTGAAGTAGTTCGTTCTTCTTCGATTTGCATTGCGAATGGGTACCACACTAACACGAGAAGACTGCCTCTAAAATCGTGTTAATTCGCTCTTTGACAGAGTGATAGTCAAGTTCCAAAGAATAAGTAATACATATATACACGTGCGCGAAGCTGCTGCGCTTGTTACGAGAACAGCTCAGCCAACAAAAATTCCGAAAATGGGAGGAAAAGTGGAGGAAACGTGGATTAAATCTACAAAAGTACCGAAAGCAGTTGTGAAAAGGGTAGGTTTTCGGCAATTTTTCTGAAAATTTTCTGATTAAATTTTACCTTGACAAAACGTACTGGGGAACTACGGTTAAGAGCGAAATATCCCTTTGCTACAAGCTATTTGTGTTGTGTATGGGGTTTGACGAGCCGCTGAAGGTAATTTTAATAAAAATCAAAATTTTTTGATTTTCAGGCCGCCATGTTGAAGTTGATCAAAGCGCTTGCGTTGTGTATGGAAAGTCTAAAGAATTTTCCCGCACCACATGTATACTCTAGTCACTAGCGGCACCCCAGGGTGCCCCGCCACCCACTTTGGGAAGGCCTGGCCTATGCCATGGGAGCATTCTAAGAATACAGATATGGGTATGTATGGGTGAATTTTTATTCATTTATTGCATAAGCGCATTAGAACAATAATAGCCACTGACATTAATTTTATGGTATAGGAGTAACAAATTTCGCCAGAATAAAATAAGTGGAATGGAGATACCCAGTACCGACTTCTTAATGAAAATTTTTTTCGCGCTCTGGATGGAAAATATAAGCATTTCTTAAAGCAGGATTTTAAAGTGATCTAAGCGCATTTACAGTGCGCGCTTCCACACCGCAGGGCCTGGGTTCAAGCCCTGGTCAAAGCAACATCGCAAAAAA
>NW_016157184.1:289152-329705 GCF_001687245.7 Rhagoletis zephyria
TATATTTTTGTTAGTTTGGGAGGAAAATTAGTAATACATATTTACACAACTTTGGTTGTAATAAATTAAGAAAATATTATTTTAAAAACTATAAATTTAGAAGAAATGTTTTATAGTAATATCATGCAGAGTCTTCTCCGCTTTCTATAAGTCATTTACGCGCTGCGACAAAAAATTTATAAATTTCGGTAATGGTTCTGCTTCGATAACATTGCACCGAACATCCTCTGGAACTCAGTTCGTATTCATGATATGCCAAAAGCCCACGAATGGATTTTCGGTTCCCTCCTATGAATAAGAGAATTCTACAAAAATTTTTCTTTCCGCAAATGTTTTTTACCGTTTTGATAATTTTTCTTAAATTCGGGAATATGATTCGGAATATGGTACCATTCTTTACACTTAATATATATAATACATATTTACCACGAATAAGAAGCCAATAATATCAGAATTCATATAATGAAATTCCGCTTGGTACCTTCCTGTATCTGTCTGTATATCAATGTCCGCAACTGTATTTATAAAATCATACATAAACAAACGTCAAATATTTAAAAATGTGAACGTCAAACATATGTCGTTGTGGTAATGGAGACGGTTGTGATTTAGCAACTGGATTTATTAAATCTTAATGGATAAATCTCTCAATGGAGACATAGTATTGCACTCACCTTAAGTCGTATTGAAATACTGTAACTACGTCATGGAAATCGCCTATGTTCAACGTTGCCAATTGCTTTTATTAAGGCTGCCATCACCCGTAATACGCTTACCCAAAGGGCTCTGTCCCACGGCCAGTAATTATCACGATATTTGGATCGCGATCCATATTGATGGATTGATGGATCGCGCACGAATGCTACATGTTCAATATTTATCGCGTCAGTATTTGCATATTTTTTTTTGCTGAACGCTAGCCATAAATGAGGCGTGCAAAATAATTTTAGCCTCGAAGCTAGCGAGAACCAGCATTGCTATTTTCTCAGATAGTCAGGCAGCGATCAAGGCACTTGGCTCTGTAAGCATCACCTCCAGCATAATAAAACAGTGCAGGGAAAACGTTATGGTTTTAGCCGACAGGCACGTCGTTGCACTGATCTGGGTGCCGGGCACAGCAGAATTCATGGCAACGAGATGGCTGACGAGCTGGCCAGGAATGGGTCGGCTCTGGACATCTCAGAGGCAAAGGACGTTCTTGTGCCTCTGAGCTATATCAAGAGCCGCATCTCTCAGCACTGGAAAAACGTGGCTAGCAGTGGGTGGAAAAACCTACAATCCCGTAGAGTCTGTGGCCCACCTAATGCGCAAAACGCACTGCTTTTGTTATCAAACTAAACAGGAAGGATCTATCTCGACTAACTGCCGTTTACACAGGCCACTGGGCCGTGGGAATCCATGCTGCAAGACTAGGACTGGAACCCAACATATCTTGTCGTAGTTGCAATTCACCAGATGCAGAAGAAACGGTGGAGCATCTGCTCTGCGATTGCCCAGCACTATGTCGGACTAGAATCAGGCTTCTAGGCAAACCCTGCTTCTGCGGTTTAACGGACATAAGTTATATTAACCCACTGCAACTTCTTAAGTTCTTGAACTCCACAGGCTGGGTTTGAGATATATAACCGACTTCTGCTGCTTTCTTTTCGGGCTTTCTTTTCAGGCTTAAATTGCGAGTAGTGGTTTTAAAACGGCACGCATAAGTGCTTATTGGAGTTGTTAAACTCGCCACTTCAACCAACCAACCAACCAAAAAATTCGCTGTACCTAAACTTTATTGACTGACTGTATGTATATGTGCATATACATATATAATATTTATGTATATACATAAGTTACTATGTATTTATATATGCACGATCAGCTTATAAATATTTGCCGTCACCTGCGCTATCTGATTTTGATCTCCTTTTATCACTTCCAGCAGCCTAAGGTCGAGGCCGCTCAGTCACTCAGCCGCGCAGTGCGTGTCCACTGCAATAGTATTTCATATGTTTTAATTTTAAACCGCTCAGTCGCTTAGGGTAAGAACATAGTAGAGCGGCGAGCAAAGAGCATCGAGCAAAGCGTCGATTTCAAACGCATATGTTTCAATGGGAAAGCGCATAGTGAAGAGCAAAGCGTACATACACGTTTGTAATTGAAGCTTTGCTCGATGCCAGCTCTTCGCTCTCCACTATGTTTTGACCCTTAGCCGCTCACCGCTTTGCCGCTCATTGCGTGCCTAACTGTTCTTGCGCACGCATGTGCTTATATATTTAATGAAATAAACATGGTAAGAAGACATCAAACAATACTTCCCACATACCAAACGAAAGGAAAGAAACTAGAATTTTTGATTAGAGAAAACAGAAACAAAATCATTCGAGCGATTTTCGAGCATTTTGATAATAAAAAAATCAGCAAATTTTTTCAAAAATTTTTTGCCCTAAAATGCAAAATAAACTAATATAACATTTTTACTAGGGCTGTGCGATTAATTGATTACTCAAAATTTTAATTAATCATAAAGTAAATAACTCAGTTTTTCGATTAATTAGAAATTATGATTACTCAAAAGTTCAGTTACTCGAGTAATCAAGATTTTTGATTAACCAAAAACAAAAATATTTGAGTAATTTGCTTTATGATTAATCAACATTTCGAGTAAAATGAGTAATCAACATTTCAACTCTTTACATATGTATAAAGTAGTTAAAGTTCCTTGATACTTTGAAAACAACGTTTCTGTTTTCAAAAATTAAAGCGAAATTTTTTTTATATACAGAATGTAAAAAAGAAAATAAGCATTTTCCAAAGCAAACTCTTTTAACGAGCAAAATAATTTTTTTTGAGTAATCATATTTCAAGTAACTCGATTAATCATCGTTTTGAGTAATCAAAATCTTGATTACTCGAGTAATTGATTAACCGAATAATTGATTAACCAACTTGCTCGAGTAATCGAATAATCGCACAGCCCTAATTTTTACACAATAATATTTCTATTGCTCTGAAGAACTTACATTCCGAAAATTGAAGTTATATCTGCAAACCTAAGTTGCTAGAGAACTTTAAGGGCTCAAAATTGACCCCACAATAAGCCAATGTTTACCGTTGTTTATACGACAGAAAACGAAGTGATCACCATGATACAAAAAAGAAGGTAGTTTCATTGTCACTTTTCGGGCGCCATATTAACTACCTGACAATTAAGCAGATTGTGACATTTCGTGCTGCCATACCTAGTCCTCAATAATCATTTATTTATTGTAAAAAAAAACACATTTACAAAATTAAAAGGAAATTTGTCTTCGATATGCGCAATAACGAAAATTGAAATTCATTACGTGATAAATATTATAGTTATGGAGGAACTCTCGATTGAAGTGGCGCTAAGAGTCTGGAAGTAAGTAGTGCGTTAAGTGCAGCTTGGCCGTCAAGTAAACTCCTTCCGCTCCACCTATTTTCCACCACGTAGTCCATATCCTTGAGGATTGCAAATACCTCAGCTTGGAAGACCGAAGCATACTTGCCAAGAGAAAAGTTAATCTTATCCCCATTAACTCCGAAAAAGACCTCAACATTATGGAATCTCTTCAACAAAGGTAATGGTGACGTACTATCCTATAGCATTGAAAAGACACAAGCGCTCAAATCTCTGCCGCCAGCAATTTCCGCATCGCCGCACTCAGTGTTATACCAGCAGCCGTTTCTTTTTAGTCTGCAGGTGGTCTTTAAGGCTCCCCCACGTATGAAAGCACAAAGTGACGGTAAGTGCATCAAGAGCAACGCCACGTGTTGTAGAGAAATCTTTCGTACCGCACACGGCAGTAATTCTTTGAAGTTTTGCAAGCAGACTTCCCACGCTCTTGATTGAGAATCTGCTACACCATACCACTGCCGCATAGCTAATTATGGGTCTGATCATAGAGGTATAAATCCAGAGGATTCCCTATGGTGCACACCCCCTGTTTTACTAAAGACCAGTTTACATTGCCAAAATGCTGCCCATTCTTTAGAGGTTTTGTGTTCCTCGTTAGATTTCCACTATAACTTTGTATCCAGTGTTACTTATAGATACTTCACTTCCGGAGAATTCTGAATTGTGACTCCTTTCATTGTAAGCGCAATGAGACCATTCAACCTTCTCGGAATCCTGGTTTCGGACTATGCTTTAATGACGAAATATCTAACATTACATCTTCTTCGGACTATTTAACAAAAAAAAGAGTTTTGTTATGTAAATTTATTTATTTTGTTTAAAATAAAATGAAAAGCAGCTTTTTAACAAATAAATGTTTCAAAAGTAGATTTTATTTTATTTCTTCATCTCTGTACATCGAATAATTCAAAGTATCAAAGTATCTTTTAAACGCTTGAGAAAAACGTTCAAATTTGATTATCGAACACATCATTTTACTATTGTTTGTATGTAAATTTTACTCCCAAATATTTAAAAGAAGAAGGGAGATGTATCAAAAAATTCAATGTGGTAAGGCTATGCTTACTCCCAAATATTTAAAAGAAGAAGGGAGATGTATCAAAAAATTCAATGTGGTAAGGCTAATGTTTAATGTTTACTTCTGGAGAAATGTCAAAAATCTGCTTTATAATCAAAAAATCGTAGTAATGAAACTACCTTCTTTTTTATATCATGGTGATCACTAACAAAAATAACTCTGGTAGTAAATTTAGGATTTTTCTTTGAAATCCTTTCACAACATCTCGTGCAAAAGCGGCTTTGTGAAGCTCTAAAAATTATTCTACGTTAAAAATTTCATCAAAAACAAAATTTTGTTTAAAGTTGCGCATTATGTAAGCCAGGGCTAGCGAACCAAAGGCACACGTGCCATTGATGGCACGCAACAAAATAATTCGGGCACGGTATAAATTGGGGACCCAATTCTCCAATCGCTAGTAGTAGTAGTTACTACCTAATCGAACAATATCTTATTTCGCTTAAATTGGCGATCAAAGCAAGATTTATTCACACCCAGCAATACAGCTCAGAAGAGCCAAAAATACAGACAATAACCAATAAAATCTGCATAAGACATTCGATTCTTGAGTTCTTTGTGTGCAAAGCACGGAATCGTCTTTTGGTAATATACTCACACACAATCTGGCATCACTGCTCTAAACTTGAAAATTTTAAAATCCGATTTGCATTTGCATCAAAACCCAGACGGAGCTAATGTCACTGAAGATTTTTCTTTGGTAATAAATTCTGTCATCGAAGAATATTCATCGAGGTTTTCTGAATTCAAAGAGTTATCTTTGTTTTAGTTTTATTCTTTGGAAATCGAAGTTTTGTAAATGCCGCTGATTGAGTTCCAGTAGAATTCAATATGGACCAAAACCCTTGCCGAAATAAGGAAAGAGTTAGAATCAATCGAATAAGAAATACCATTAGCCAATTTGAGCAAAAATGCCTATATTTACATACTAAAATTTTGAAAACATGAAATTTAATTCCAGACAATTTAGCTGTATCCAGAAGCTGGCGTTTGCTACATTGACAACATTTTCATCTACCTATGCATGTGAGTCCTTACCACTTACCATGTAAGGTACACAGCAGGTTTGCCAACCCTCTTAAGGCCAATTCCCTGAAATTCCTGGCAAAATTCCGCTATTTTCAATAAAATTCCCCAAAAATGAATTTTACTGTTTAATGCCCATTTTATATTAAAAAAAGCATTTCGTATTTATAGTAAAAAAAAACTAATACGATGGCTTGCTGGCAAAAACGAAACGAGAGTGTCAATTGAAAACGAGAAAAAAGGGAAAAGCGTCGCTATGTACGGTTGCAATTTGTGGATATTCCACACGGTAGCATGAGGCAATTACGTAATGTTTCAAACCCGTAACAACGTAATGAGAGGTTGTTATAACAAGTTGTAATTTATAAATGCAATTTTATCCTCAATAGGAATATTCTAATCAAAAACCGTTTGCATGTTTAATTTCCCCAAAATATAAAGCCATTCCCTAATTCCCCCGGAAAAATCGAATTCCACCAAAATCGAGGAATTCTGCTCCGGTTGGCATCACTGGTACATAGAGACATTTAAGGAACGCTTAGGTAATTCGTTCTTTTTTAAATTTTGTACGATTTAAGTCTTAAATAATGTTTCCAAGGACGGTCATGATTTCTTGCTGGCGCGTCATGGCTATATTGAATATTCCATTGGAAATAATGGCACGTGTATGTTTCCAGGTTCGCCGGCCCTGATGTAAGCTGCTAGTATAATTTCGTTTTAAAAACTCTATATTTCCAAAAATAACTTCGATCTTGAAGTTTACAGTCTTTTGTTGAAAATACACTTTTTCTTGGGAATTAACAGTTGTTTAATATCTGGCAATACTGGTGTGTGTACATGTTGCAAATGCGTGGGGACTAGAACTCTGGCAGCAAATAATAATAGCAAAACAACGGAATATATCGCGCTTCTTGTCATCAAAGTTGTTGCTGCTACGCCTGCTTTCAACCTTTCGGCAGGCGGCTTAATGTCGTAAAGGCATGGTGAATACGTCCTTCGCTTAAGACTTCCTTCCGTTTCCGGTTGAAGCGTTCGCTTCATGCACAATCTCAGATCTAGTACGTGTGCATTACGGTTCATACGCAAGTGTGTTTAGTTGGTGAAAAAGCCCTGCAGCAAATCAAATTTTCACCGAACTAGCTTTAAAAGGGACGGTACAGCTTATTCATCTATCCCGAATCAATGTTTTATATGGCGATGTCCTCCGAAATATCAATTCCCCCCCCTCTCTGCAGAGCTTTTGAACTCGTTCAGATCCGGTTTCATTTTGGGCAGATGTGATACAATAAGTTTTTATGACAAAAAATTCATAAGAGTAGATTTTTGGAAATGTTTTTCGTTTTCTCCCTTATTTTGCAGATTGCATTTTATTTTGTTTTATTTGTTTCATTTGTTTTAGCTCTTTTTGTCTATATTCGATTTCATAACGTTCTCTTCAATTTTTAAGCGGCACGCAACAACTTAAATTTAAATTTATTGAAATCTGCCCCACACATGCCTCCACCTCGATTTGAACTCGAAGACCAACGATGTTTGGGTCGGAGGTCTTCTCGCGGAGCTATTTGCGTATTGTGGGAGAAGTGAAAATTTGTATATTTACATTTCAGCTTTCACATGCTATATGTGAGAAACTTTGACGACAACGCAACTAGCACATCGCAAGTTTCAACTGTCCCGCCCTAGAGCCGTTTTGCAGAAGTTCGGAGACAGCTCTGAAATTTGTCGGACGGAACCACGATGTCGCGAACAAAACTGACGCATTCCGATAACCGCTACATACTTTGTTTTTGCCGACTTTGACAATTCTCAAGTAAAAGTAAACAACGCCTCAAAAACTTTAAATGCACTGAAATTCACTAATACTTTTACAATAGTCACGTGTTTAGCATTTGCTTTATTAATTATTTTTATAAGTCATATATTTTTACAATTTAATACAACTCAACCACGTTTCCTATCGAAAAATTTAATATGTATTAAGATAACTTACTAATCTGACAGTCTATTTTATCATCTTATTCGGCTTTGTTCACTCTTGCTTTAGAATGTCATCGGCGCCGGGAATTCGCAATCTTGGGACGGATCTAGCGCTTTGCGAGACTGCCTCCAAATTTTGCCGCACGGGATATTTCGTATTTGTGTACATTATTTCATTTGAAGGTAGACAATTTAAAACAAAATATCCTACTAATATTAGTTGCGTTCCCCAACTTTTCTGGGTTAAAACCTGTAAAACTGTCAAAAAGCAAAAGAAGCCAGAGAACCGAGTACGGGAACGCTTTCTGGTAAATTCCTGTAAATTCTTGTAACTTCTTGCGAATTAGGGAACGCAACTATTATAAATGTGAAAGTTTCTGAGTGAGTGTGTTTCTTTGTAGCCCTTTCACGCTAAAATGGCTCGACGTATTTCAATGAAATTTGGCACACTCATAGGATATGACCTTGATTAACATATAAATCACAAAATCTGGATATTTCTAAAGCATCAAATCCGAACATACAATTTTGTTTTTAGAATAAAAATGCATAATACGGTTTTATTTAAAACAAAACAAAGAGAAAAAAATTTAAAAATGTTTATTATTTGTAATATAACTTACTATCTAAAAAATCATGTAAATCAAAATTTCAAAATTTGCAGAACATTTATAAGAGTTCCACGAAGTTTAATAAATGTTCATCACAATTTGAAACATTTTAATCAGATTTTCTAGAATGGTTTTGGTCATGCAGTTTTGTAGCCCATTAAATTGTAATGTAATAAAGTGCAAGTTGGAAGAAGCTTGGACTAAAAGCTGAAGCACAACACCGGCGAACGGCAAATTTTTCGTCGCGAATGTTCGCCGAGATAATTAAAACACACTGATTTATATGAGAACGCGCACAACCAAAGCAAACGACGAAGTTTGCTCGACGACTGTTCGCGACGATAGATTTATTTCTATCACCGCGGTCAACGACAACGACAAAAAAAGGCCATGATGACCATACTTTAAAAGTTATCGTAATTTTTGTTTAAAAGTAAAATAATATACCTTATATTTTTCTATCAGAGATTAATCTAGTAAAACGTAAGTTTACTAGTAGTTATATTTAAAGACTATTTCTATATTTTAAACTTCTTCTTGCTGGTATTTTCCCTCTTCGTTGTAAAAGCTTCCTTCTTGAAACATGGTCACCTTATCAGCTGACAGCATTCGAACCGCTCGAAACCGCTCTATTTGTGTTTCAGTAAGCGAATTAGCTGGGCGGAAGTTGGTTGTCGGCATCGCTCTGCTGGGCGAAATTTGCCGTTCGCCGGGTATTGTGTTTCAAGCATTACCGTTGATTTTTGGTAATTTTTTGTTCGCGCATTTTTTTCCATACACATTATGTTCAACAATTCAATTTCTATGAGCAACACCTTCCACACAAAAAATTTACCAAACATCAACGGTAAGTCCTAGCTGCTTAAAATTTGCATTTTGAATTGAATGGGTTACTGCATACTCAGAATATTTCTAAGAAATCTTATTAAAAAGCTCAACATTTTTATGAAACTTTGTTGAATTTTGATAATTTTTGTACAAAGTTTGAAATTTTGACTTACATGCATGATTCAATAATTAAAGGTTTGCTCACTATTGACATTCGTGTTTTGACACTCCCTTAACTCTCTTACCGGGCCGTTACACATTCAATTTTCCCCTTTCAATTTTAAATACTCTCACACTTTTTCACTAACACACTCTTCTTTATTGCTTGAATGGGTGACTTGCTTTCAATATTTCCCTTTCAATTGAGTTTCAATTTTGTTTTCAATTCCGTCTGCTTTTCAGCATTGACGTGGGAATTTTGTGAAAATAAAAAAATACTAAGCTTATGCATGCTAAAATGTTAATCTACAATGGAATTAAAATGGAAAATGGTCTTCAGAAGCTAGTTAGTTACATTGTTTTCTTGAAGACGGCATGTTGATAATGACATTGCTTCTCAAATTGAATGCAGCCTACGTAATGGCTTTCAATTTTTAGAATTTTTGACAAGCAATGTGTGTGCGGAAATTGAAAGGCAAAACTGATTGCGTGTCGTCAGCGTTACAAAAGCTTTGCACACACACACCACACACGCGCGAACCCAAACATAGTGCCTTGCTAAGGGGCCGATTTTGTCAAGTGGAGCGAGAAAACTGTTTTCTGAGCAAACCTTTTATTATTTAATCATGACTTACATGGTATTTGTTAGATAACGAGTCACATTTTCATAAAAAGTAATGAACATTAAATAATCGAAAGGGGAATTTCCCAATTTATATTTTTGCCACTCTATCTACAGTTTATGTTTTTCATATCCACGATTTGTTTGAAGGTATTAGTATTATTTTTTATAATTTCATTAATTATATTATTATATTACTAATAAGGATGCTGGCTAAGTTTATGGCACCACTATATTCTATGTCCTTTGTGATAAACAAGTGCTGCCTCGCTTGTACGAAAACATGTTTTTGGGCCAGAGTACAGGGAGAGTGTTAATAAATGAATAAAGAAAATACTGAAAATCGGGACCTAATCGGTACATATATGTAAAATCAGGACTCTTATACGTCCCGACAATTGAAATATATTCAGCGGGACAATTTTCTCAAAATCGGTAATGTCCCGCCAAAATCGGTACGAATGGTCACCGTACATATAGGATATTTTTTGAGGGGGGTTGAAACTTTTTTTCAAAAGTTAGAACCAACTATTTATCGAAATTAGATAAAATGTTACAATAGTGTGGGTGTCAAACAAAAGCAGTTTAATAACGATTTCTTTCAAAAATATTTTTGAAGAGATTTGCCACCTTTTCATAAACTCAAAATCATTTAATTAACTATTTGAATCAAATATTTTTGTATGAGTTATTATTATTTTTAAATATTTTTAAAGAGGGTTGCCACCTGTTAAAAAATTCAAATACAATTCTCTTAAAGGTAAACGAAAAGTTTTAATATGGGTATCAAACGAGATAGGGTTAAGAAAGCTTTCTTTCGAAAATATTTTTGAAGAGAGTTGCCACCACCAGAAATTTAAAACAGTTTTCATCAAACCTACTAATATTACAAATGTGAAAGTTTGTGAATTAGTGAGCGTATATGTTTGTTGCTCTTTCATGCCAACACGGCTGGACGTATCTCAATGAAATTTGGCACACTTACATATATGTAGGCTTATGAGCTGGATTAACATACAGGATATTTTTATGGGGTAGCCATTTTTTTTAAGTTAAAATCAACTATTTGTTAAGTTAGCTGAAATATTATAATAATGTGGGGGTCAAACAAAAGGTTCAAAAATATTTTTGAAGGGAATTGCCACCATAAACATAAAATCAATTGAGTTACCTATTTAAATCAAATATTTTTGTATGGGTTTCAGATGAGAAAGGTTTAAGACAAATTTATTCTAAATATTTTTGAAGAGTGTTGCCACCTGTTAAGAAATTCATAATCAACTTACTTAACAAGTTAAATGAAATGTTTTAATATGGGTATCAAAGGACTGAGGGCTAAGAAAGCTTTATTTCGAAAATATTTTTGAAGAGAGTCACCACCCGTTTAGAAATATAAAACCATTTCAATCGATAAGTTAAGTGAAATATTTAACTATAGGTGTCAAACGGGAGAGTTTCTAGTAAGCCTTGCGGACTTTCAAGCCCCTGCAATAGTATGAAAAGTGTAAGAACCGCCTCTTTTGCAGACATAACCCACAGGTTTCAAGAAACAGCTCATGACGACGAAGCTCTGAGGCTAATTGAGGATAAACTTTTCTCAACGGTGGGAAAAAGGATGTGGGATTTCGGCTCGCCCACTCCGCAACGAACGGGAGAACTGTCTAATGAGTTATTCAGGGAGTTGAATTATAACACCACGAACTTGGCGGCTCAAGTCACCGAAACAGAACCTAAACTATTTCCCGAGCAAAGGCGAATTTCCCATAAAATTGTGAGCCGCGTGGCGAGCGGAGAATGGGTCGTTTATTTCATGGGCGCACAAGGGGGAACTGGCTAGACATTTCTGCTGAATTTGCTACTGACGCAGTTTCGCAAGGATAAAAATGTTGCACCAGCTGTTGCCTCCTCAGCGATATCAGCGACCTTGCTCTGCGGAGGAAGAGCTGCACACTCGGCGCTTAAATGCCCTCTGAACCTTGAGAGTCATCTACTTGCAACATTAGCAAAACAATGCTGGCGGGGCTATGTTTCAACAATGCAAATTAATAGATTGGGAAAATATACGATATCACACAAGCATGCAGTCAAGGCACTCGATCGAAGCTTGGAAGATATCCGCGCCAGCCGTTTGCTGATAAGTGAGGTAGTCGTATTGCTCGCAGGAGATTTTCGGCAGGCGCTACCTGTCATCGAGCGTTTCACAGCGGCAGGGGAGATACGAACTGACGATTTCGTCGTCATTTTGACGTTTTTGTCGCTCAATGACGTTTTGACGATTTTCACCCCGTATTGACGATTTCTTTTAGTTTATCCACTTAATTATATATGAATGTATGTACATATACAGATATATATGTGCATATGTATGTAAAAAATTTGTTAAATGAAAAAAGTAATCTAAAATACAACAACAAAAATTTTACGTTTTTTGGAGCGAGCGGCTGAGCGGTTTAAATTAAACATATGAAATGCTATTGAAGTGGCCACGCACTGAGCGGCGTTTCTGAGCTGCTGGGCGGCATTTTTGTACGGCGCCGCTCAGCCGCTCGCGGCTTTGCCGCTCATTGCATGGTCTCGACCTACGGCTCACTAAAATCTACTCATCACGGTGGAGCAGCTCCGGGTATTTGACCATTGAATTTGCTGGCTGAAGTTATAACCACCATAACCAACGGAGTCTCCAAGCAAACGCATGGCCTGAATTTATACGGTAGCAATTACTATTGTATGTGTGTATGATTTTATACTTTGATATTAAGTTATTTGTTTTTTGAATTGTTGAATACTTTGATATTAAGTATTTTTGAGGAACTCCGGGTAATGGTCGCTCAACCTTGGGTGTGCTTAATAAACTGTCTCGGCGGATGGCTGGCAGGAATTGGAGTCCCTAAATATAACTGTACAAAACTTGTTTTTTTTTTGTTTTTGAATAAAGACTTAAATATATTCGAAATTTTAGAATTTTACTTGATAAATTCACCAAATAACACAAAATTCACGTTTTTCATAAAAATATAATCTTACAATGGATATTTTGTTAATTTTAAACTAACATTTAAGAAAACTCCATTCAGTGCTATAATTACGGTAGACTTTTCCAGTTAATAGAAACACAAGCGTTAATTATGTACTCAACTATTGATATTATTCTTAACTAAGCATTAATATTATACTTAACCTACATTTTGTTCACAAATAAAACATAATTAGATACATATATTTTATCCTCGAAAAGAACTTTGGTGACAGGTAATAAGGCCAATGGAAATAAGGTCAATTGACTTTATTTCCCACCCTGTTGCGAAATCAATTGACATTATTACCCTTTCAAAAGCGAAATAAAGTCAACAAAAATTTGGAAATAAAGTCATTGATGCTATTTCCTCATTCAAGTGGAAATAGCGTCAACAATGCTTGAAGGATGTCGATTCATAGAAAAAAATGTTGTTCTTACAATAAACATTGTNGGTAATAAGGCCAATGGAAATAAGGTCAATTGACTTTATTTCCCACCCTGTTGCGAAATCAATTGACATTATTACCCTTTCAAAAGCGAAATAAAGTCAACAAAAATTTGGAAATAAAGTCATTGATGCTATTTCCTCATTCAAGTGGAAATAGCGTCAACAATGCTTGAAGGATGTCGATTCATAGAAAAAAATGTTGTTCTTACAATAAACATTGTCCCTTAAGTGTTGTTTTTTAATAGATGAAAAAGGTTATTGCCAAATCCTAAGTGTTGTGATATTAATCCACACACAATCATGAACTACCACCATTAATTTTATTAAAAAAATGTAAATTACGAATATGTAAAAAAACAATGCGAAAAACTAAACGCCTGCGCTCAGCTGGAATACGAGAAATATTTGAAGAAAGAGTGTAGAAATGATCCATAACTTGCAAAACATGTTTCGTTTCCACAAAAATAAAGCGAACACTATTAAATTGAAGAAACAGTCCATGTCCAAAAACCCCGGAGGAACACTGAAAGAATTCTGTGTTTTAAATTAGCATGTTTTGAACGAATTCGGAATGTCTAAGGTGGAAAAGACACCAACCTTTCTATAAGGAAACAATTATAGAAAAAGAATTTTCTTACACTGTATTCATGTCTCCGCCAGCAATTTGTGACGACATCATTTAAAAGCAGCTAAGGAGAATGACGACAGTATTTATTAGGTGGCCCATTCAACGAGCCAATGTGCCAAAATTAAATTATTAAATTATTGATTATTTAATATCGGAAAAGAGATCATATAAGTTAACTGATTGGTCTGCACACACTTTTGAAACACAAATTATATGCTTTTTTACTGCAGACAAGTTGTTGCCCCAAAACACAGCAGAAATCTTCCAATCAGGGCTGCCAACTATCCTTAGTTATGAGGTGCCATATTGAGGATAAAAAAGTGCCAAAATGTGCCAAATAGAAAAATAAAAGTGCCAAAAAAGGTGTTATTCCTTTTAGTCATTCACATTTAGCAATAAAATAAAGCTAAATTTTCCAAACAAAAGTGCAATGATAAAATAAGATAAACCAGTTGAATAGCCTTTATAAATTAGAAAAGTTTAGTTGAGAAAAGGAAGTGCACGCAAAGGATTTCACAAAAATGTATTGAAATGTAATTTTTTTTTACAAAAGTGCCATTTTGGCACTTTGTGCCAAATTGAAAAATTAAGTGCCATTTGAAGTAAAATAGGGACAAATGGCACGGTTTGAGCCAAGTTGGCATCCCTGCTTCTAATAACTTACAAATATAAAAATGTGAAATATCGAGGGCTTGAATTCATTAATACCCTCTATCTGCAATTTGCACAAAAACTAATTTGTGATTTTAGAAACCATCTGGGACGTAGCGGCGTAGCGTGACGTGGTGTGCGCGCCGGTCGCGCGGCGTACGCGGGTTGCGCGCGGTGTGGTGCGAAATAAAGTCAGTTGACCTTATTTCCGTTGTTCTTATTACCTGTCACCAGAACTTTTACTAATCATGAGGCGAAATTCACCACAGTTACAAAAAGCAATAGAGTGAGATCGTTCGTATTCGATCATGCGTCCATGCAAACTACAAATGCTTTTTCCATGTGATCGTTCATCTGGTCTGATACACAGCAGCTACAACTTAACATGCCGAGTACGTAGCTGCTCACTACCCTACAAGACATCTGAGTGGTCATCTGACTAAGAGATCTGTAGCCTTTTGGCAGCATTATTTACGTCAGAATTGAAGGCATTTCTGAAAAATCTGACCAGTTCTTTTGTGTACATGTGATGCATCCCTTTTCATCATATGACCTTGATTAATGTTAACTTAAGGTCTCTGTTTTACTGCCTTAAAATTGTAGGGAAATTTTTACAGCGTTTTTTATGTGTATTGGTTTTTATTTGAGTGTATTGAGAATCGGTCAGTCTAAAATGTCCTTTTCTTGTAGGGTACTTAGCTTTGTTATCTACTCGCTTCGTATCAATTTATTACTTCGACTTCTCCTATTTTCCACCTACTTTAGTCAGTTGCAAAGTCATTGCTACTCAAAATGCACGTGACTAGGCAATACCTTTTCGTAGTACCTGCGGTTAAACTAACAAAAGCATATATGCTGGCATGAATAACATAAGGAGCACCTAACAAATTGGCCTAATGGGTAGAAGCGGTCCGGTACACTAAAGGTCTGATTATGCATACTTCGCATAACTCCGCACAACTTCATAAACTTAACACAACTTTACAAAACTTAAGGCTGATTATGCTTCGCATGCAACCAAACTTATCAGTACTACCAAACTTATGCATCGACGCAATAGGGTTAATTACGGTGTGTGAATAAAAACAACTGATTTTTGGTTTCTTCATGTAAGCGGATTTGTTTACAGAAAAATTCGTTTAAGAGGTTTTAATGGGGTATATTTGTAGTCCAAATTAAGTCGACACTAAAGTTTTTTGCAGTTTGACACAATTTGCATTGCAATATCTGTCAAAATATGTAAATAAATTACGTATGTTTTTATTAAAATATATATATACATATATTAAATGATATACCTATTTACTAGAAAGAGCAAAAATACCTTTCATTTGATATATAATTTTATATAGTTAGGTTTAAGGACAATATTATAGTTTATTAATTTTTTGGGTATAAAATGAAATTTTAATACAAAATGAAAATTTTGAATAAAAAAATAGAGCGATATTTTCTTCCAAACGATCGCCTGCAGAGCTTTTTTTCTTTTAACATATAAAATCACATTTTAATATTCAGTGATATTACCGAAGATTTTTTTATTATAAATCATATATTTAATTAAAGGTGTTTTTGTGCTCTTCTTTATCTTGTGCATATCTTTTAATATAGCTTTTTTAGAAAAAAAAAATGTATTAAAAAAAATTGCCATAACTTATTTATACATATATATTATATACACATATGAAATCAAAGGACTTTTAATCACCTTTCCAAACCTATCCATACAAATTTTCAAAATATAAGCTTTTGAAAATATTGAAAATTCTACGTTTACCGTCCCTAGCACCGCTCCTATGAATTTGCACCAAAATGGGATTATTTCATTAAAATCAGAAAAAAAGCGGCGGGCCATGCTCACTTTTTCTTTTTTTAGCTCAACGGGCCCTATTCTTTACTTGTTCCCAAAATTACATAGATGGAGTCGTGAATCCCCCTATGCTTTCTATGCATCTCTGTAAAAAATAATGCTATTGGTACTACTGCAATTGAAATGTCACTTATGAAAGCGTGAGGCAAAATCTAAACTCAACAGATCGCAAATTTTTTAAAAGTTCTGCTAATTTCTTGGTAATGGAATACATACGAGATGCATTCAACAGATTTTCGCCTGACAATTTGAAATTCATGCGAAGTTTTGCGAAGTATGCATAATCAGACCATAACTTTTTATCTTATGTTTTTTACAAAATAGTGAATTTATGCGGGTTTTCAAACCATTTTTTTGCTGTAGCGATTTTGCTTTTTGAGAGTTTTTATTACTTTTTTCAGTGTGTAAGAGGCAATGCTTCTGATAAATAATTTGCCTTTGTATTCTTACATAGTTATTGTATTTATTGCGGCATTTTTTTAGTTTTTAGTGAAAATACAGATAAAATTTTATTTATTTCATTAATGTTCAGTTTTACATGGAATAATATATGTTGATGTGAAGAAATAAATTATTTTTTTGCTTAATATTGTCTCACTGGATTTTTATGCGTTTTTTTAGAATTTTTTATATGGAGTATCTGAATTTATGCGGAACGCATCCCCTGTTTTTGTATGAAAGTAAAGAACTTTTTTATGCGGCTCACTGAGGAGCGCATGTACCGCATAAAAAAAACCTAAGTGTAATTTTTTCATTACAGGGCTGTGTAAAAAAAAAATACTTTACTTCACACTTCAAAAAAATTACTCAAACCTCTATTTGTATGAAAAATAAATGAGCATTCAAGCAGGTCATATGGCTCGAACTTCGATTGGTAACCCCCCGGTGAATCAAGATAGATGCCTGTAATTTAACGTTATTTGACAAGTTGATCCCAAAGAAAATTTAGAAAAAAATGTCGCTTACATCTTTTTGGCGGTTAGGGCTCGATATGTTTTAGAGGTGTCTATTGTGGCGCTAGAGGCGCGATGTCTGTAAAAACCGTATTTACAGTGCGATTTCGTTTAAATTCAGAATGCGTAGTAGTTTCAATGTTTAACGTCAGAGGGCGTAGAGCCTTCTACCATGGCCAGTGTTGCCAGAGAAAGTAACCTAAAAATCTTGATGTTTCCAAGAAAAAACCCTCATATTAAGATTTTAAAGCTAAAAAATCTTTTCGATCCCAAGAAATCTTCGTTTAAAGTTATCTCCAAAGAAACACGTAATTCTAAATTGGCTTTACGGCTATAAATAGCCTTTATTATGTTGACTCAAAAAATAAACAATTTCAAGCTATAAAATCCTTTTTATATCATCTTAAACTAAAAGTTAATAATGCCTTCGTGGCATCACAAAATTTGTAGCACAATTTGTTTTCTAAGTCACACATGAGTTTACAAATAATTGACCACCGCATAAAATACTCATGTGCATTGTATGTCAAAACTTCAATCTTTGCACAAAGTTAAAAAAAAATCAACAAAGTTTCACAACAATTTCGAGCTTTTTAATTCGATTTTTTAGAAAGATTTTGATTATTTAATTTTATAGACCATGCAATTTCGGTATAATAAAGTGCAAATTAAAAGTAGCTGGTACTTTTTTATTTTCTTCATACAAAATCAAAGTCCGTGAATAAATGCTTAACGTTTTCCGCTTTTCTTTGGGCCGCTGCGGACATAAAAAGTTGAATTCACCGTGTGTTTATACGTTCGTGTTAACTTAAACCGTTTCATTTTTATACGGACGCATAAAAGCACCCTTAACACGCACCGATATATTTTAGCGTGTCGCCGCATTTTGAAATTCGAGAGATTTTTGAATTCGAGAGCTTCTGAACCGTGTTAAATGTCCGTATATACGCGATCTACTTCAAAACGTTTTTAAGACGCTGTTATTTCTTTTTTTTTTAATAAATTTTGTCCTTTTCCTCCACTTCCTAACTCATCACTAGAGTATATGTTTTACTATGCGAGAGAAGCAGGCAGATAATAGTGAAGGGTATTTGATACGCTTAACGCAGGACTTCCCCAGGGTGCCGCAAGTGGCTACAGTATATTAGTGATGGCAAATTCTTTAGACTTTCCATATACTACGCAAGCGGTTTGATCAAACTTCAACATGGCGGCCAGAAATCAAAAAAATTTGATTTTTATTAAAATTACCTTCAGCGGCTTGTCAAACCCCATACACAACACAAATAGCTTGCAGCAAAGGGATATTTCGCTCTTAAGCGTAGTTCCCCAGTACGTTTTGTCAACGCAAAATTGAATCAGACAATTTTCAGAAAAATAGCCGAAAACGTACCCTTTTCACAACCACTTTCGGTGCTTTTGTAGACCTAATCCGTGTTTCATCCACTTTTCCTACCGTTCTTGGATTAATTTTCGGATTTTTTGCTGGCTGGGCTGTTTTCGTAACATGCGCAGCAGCTTCGCGCACGTGTATATATTACTTATTCTTTGGAACTTCACAATCACTAGGGATGCAAACGATGCATCGATATTTTTGAAACATCGATAATATCGGTTCAAAAGTCGATGTTTGCCATCGATGTTTACAATTTCCTAAAATCGCTAAATTGACGATACATCGATGCCAGTTTCAGTGATGTTTTAACATCGACTTTAGTGTGATTCAGACTTGAATTCAACTTACCCATTATCCTCCTAAAATTTTTGGACTGGCCATGAATTTTATTACTTATTCTTTTGGGGAAAATTCAGAAATTCCGTGTATACTCTTATCTTTCGATATTAAAAATGCGTACATAATCATTAAAAAAGGACCGGGTTCCCGTTGAAATTTCAACGAAATTGTGGCTTGGAACTTTAGGCTCAGCGAACTTACGACGGCATGCATTTTTATTATATTTATAGGAAGGGCAAAGGAATGGTAAATAAATACAGAGAATATGAATTGAAAAGTATTAAATTTTCCTTTCAATGTGACTACAACGTAACACATTTCGAAACATCGGAAACCATCGATATATCGATGTTTTTCTGGCGATGTACTTTAGCATCGATGTTTATTTGTCCGATGCATCGAAACATCGATGTATCGATGTTACTCCCCAAAATTTGCATCCCTAACAATCACACTGTCAAAGAGCGAATCAACACGATTTTAGAGGCAGTCTTCTCGTGTTAGTGAGGTACCCATTCGCAATGCAAATCGAAGAAGAACGAAGTACTTGAGACTGAGGCACTCTGCACCAGCGTTGCCATATACACATTTTTTTTCCTACCAAAATTTCTACCATAACCAACCAAACACTTTTTTCAGTTTTAATATTTTTTTTCAATGTCAAATTTTTTAAAAACATAGCTAACATAACATTTAGTAAAACTAAAACACAGCTAGTACAATAAAAACAAATTAGCTGCGTATAACGATGCATTTTACTGTACATACATACATATCGTCATTAGATACGAATAAAGAGGCGAGCTCAAAAGTTGACAGCGAAAAAAGACGATTAAAAAAATTTCGGTGAAGAAGAACTCTTAACATAGGCGGGGGCAAAGAAAGACGCATTAACCTCTTTGACGGGAAAGAAAGACGAAGAAGATTTAATTTCGCGGTCAATTATGTTTACAAGTATACGAATTCCCCAAAGAGTTTTTCCGGCAACATTTTGAATCCATGTTAACGCGTCTTTTTTCGCAAATTTTTTTCTCGCATCCGTTTTCGCCGTCAAAACACCCGAGCGTCTTTATTCGTGTCAAGTGACTATATTATTATTATTACTTCGGAGATACCCGCGATGCCACCTAAGAAGATATATTGTGCTAAATCCTAATTGTAATTGCTCCAATATTAGGCTACTTAAAAAGCTCAGCACTTTGGATGATGCCATGTTCCAAATTTTAGATGGTGGTGGTGGTGGTCCCCATGGTGCATCAATCTACTATTCATGCTTCGTGGACAGGCACATAAAATATACTCTGGGGTTTCCTTCACCGGCCCACAAAACCTACAGTCAGTCTCTACAGAAAGACCCTTTAGTGTGCTGTGCAGTGTGCTGTCAGGTAGCCAGTAAGAGTTTTAAGTTCAAGGTTTCTTTCGGAGTTCCACCTGAAAAGTTATGAATCTCTTTGATTGTCTTATTCCCTTCGACTTCCGCCAGTGTGCAGCAATTCCCAGCTAACTCCTAAGTAGGTCTACAGTGTATCCTTTAGATGTACTGCAAAAAAGCTCGGAATTATGCAAACGCATTTGTGCTCCACTCTTTGCAAGACAGTCAGCCCTTTCGTTGTCTTCAAACCTTCCACAGTGGTACGCTATTGTGGGCTCCCAGGTAGACAAAGCTCCACAAGCCTTGATGCCGTTTTAAAAGACTCTAAGGCTTCTAACGCTGCCTGAATATCTGACATAATATTTATTCTGGCCTCATTTGCCTTCTACGATAAAATTCGCGAACACAGACTTTCTTGGTCCAAGTACGCCATAAAGTATATATGGATGTTCGTATTGTATATTGGCAATAATAAGGATATACGTTTGTACTGAGGAATCATGTTTGCGGCCGCCGTTATACGAACGCACCGGTGACATATTCATGTAAAAACAAGTAAGAAAGTCTAAGTTCGGGTGGAGCCGAACATTAAATACCTGCCGCAAGTATTAAATATATGTTTTTTCATCTTTCCCAAAGCTACCGCTACATGGTAAGCCGGGGTGTATCAATTCTGAGTAAATTAGCGTCCTTAAATTTCGAAATATTGCAGTTTCAAACATTTCTGAAATTTTCCGTTATAAGAAAACGGCCGTAATTTTAGTCCGATTTCAATAATTTTCAACGTTTTGCTCTCATGTGGCAAGCACAATAACCATACCGAGTTTGGTACAAATTGGTAGAACGGTTACCGATATACATAGATATTAGTGATCATAAGTGGGCGGTGCCACGCCCATTTTCCAAAATTTTGCCATAAACGTATTTCTTGGTAAAGAATTGTTGCAAGCATCAATTTTGAATAAATTAGCTTCAATAATTACTGATTTATCGAAGATTTCGTATTTCTCTAAATTACCCTGTGGACTGTGGGCGTGTTTATTGTTTATTAAGGCCAACAACTGTGCCAAGTTTGGATGAAATCGGTGCAGCGGTTGTCAAGATATACACATGTAACCATAAGTGGGCGTGGAAAAATTTATAATATTCTTATTTTTCGTCTAAAAATTGTTGTAAATATCAATTTTGAGTGAAAAATCTTCAGTAGTTACTAAAATATCGCAGTTTTCGTATTTCCGAAAACTACCGTTATATGGGATATGGGCGTGGTATGGGCCGATTTTTAAAATTTTCGGCCATTTAGTATGCTGTATCAAGTTTGGAAGAAATTGGTGCAGCGGTTACCAAGATATACACATGTAACCATAAGTTTCCAAAAATGTATAATATTCTTACTTTTCGTCTGAAAGTTATTGTAAATATCAATTTTGAGTGAATTATCTTCAGTAGTTACTAAAATATCGCAGTTTTCGTATTTCTGGAAATTACCGTTATATGGGAAGTGGGCGTGGTTACGGTCCGATTTCGCCCATTTTCAATACCAACCTACCTTGGATTAACGGAAACCTACATACCAAATTTCGTTGAGATATCTCAATTTTTGCTCGAGTTATCGTGTACACGGACGGACGGACAGACGGACAGAAGGACGGACAGACAGACATGGCTTAATCGATTTCTCTATTCATTCTGAGCATTTATGTATACATTTGTCTATATCTATCTCGATTCATTTTGGCTGTTACAAACAACCGTTATGTGAACAAAATTAATATACCCTTGTGCACAAGTGCGCTCGGGTATAAAAAATTGCTAAATTTTTTAGAGATACATATTTTCTACTTTTCTCAAATAACTATTACTCGTAGTCCCGAAACCTACCAAAATCCAATCAAGCCTACCAACCTACCAAATGGAAAAAAAACCTACCAGTTTTGGTAGGAAAAGCCCATGTTTGGCAACACTGCTCTGCACATTACGCGCCTAATCGTAGTAGAGTAGTCGTTTCGTCATGCCGAAACGAATGCACCAC
This sequence comes from Rhagoletis zephyria, assembly GCF_001687245.7. Lineage (NCBI taxonomy): Eukaryota > Metazoa > Arthropoda > Insecta > Diptera > Tephritidae > Rhagoletis > Rhagoletis zephyria. The sequence continues at coordinate 311,580 of NW_016157184.1, forward strand.
GACTCGACTTCTGCACACTCGCGCCTTGCATAAGCCCTGGTGGCACACACAATATACATTTTCTGGCCGTTCTTTCTGAGTGAAATACTCGCGGAAGTGGAATATTTCTGATATAAACTATTGCATAACCGCTTATGGTTTAGTACAATTGGCACGAGTTTTAGCACAAAATCATTCACTTTCAATATTTCATATTGAAATGACAAATATTTTTTATTTCCAATACAAAATAAGTAGACAAATGATGATTTCAAAACGGCAAGCGCCTTAAGGCTGATTCATATACAACTTTCTTCGCTTTGCTTGATAGTTCTTTGCTTTGACATATAAGATCGATGTAGGCATATGCATGAGTATGCTCACATAAAAAACGTTTAAAGCAAAGCAAAGCAAAACGAAGCAAAATCTTGGGCAACTCTCAACTTTTGCCCGCTTTGGCAATCAGCTATCTACATGTATCTTTTCTCGTGCGCTTGCATTTGCATTTAATGACAAAAATAGGGTAAATAGGAATTTTTATTGCTATTATTAATGCATATTATTATATTGTTATCTATTTTACAGAGAAAATATATGGAGGAAAAGGAGAACGCAAAAGCTGTCAAAGCGTTTATTGTAGCATACCTTCCGCGTTTAACGCTTTGTTGTCAAAGTTTGAACTGTTAAGCAAAGCGAGGAAAGTTGTATGTGAATGGCCCTTTACAGAGATGGGCGCTTCGATTCGTGAAGCTTTTATGATTAGGCGAAAACATGATTATGAATCGTAATACACAGAGCTTTATTGAAGTACATACATGTGTTCGGCATAAAAGCTTCATACTTTTGTATGCCGGAACGATTATACTACTGTGACTAGGCGCTTAATGTGCGGGGTGCCTTACGCCACTAGCGACGAAATTTTTAAAGCTATCGTCAAATTTGTACAGAACAATGGTTTGAAATGGAGCAAGAGTGCGGATATTTGCGGTGGTTGGAAAAACGAAAGGAGCGATGTCTAGGATGAAGCAAGAGGCTGAAAACGCCACGAGAAGTCACTGTATTCCCTCGGTATTCCCTGGCGACTAGGAAGATGCCGGCACTAGATTTAAAACCCGAATTGAATGACACTACGAAGATAATAGAGGCCTGCGAAATTAAAATACATCTCTGGTTTTTTCTAACACGTCGAGATTTTTTTACTGGTGAAATATATATTTTAGAATTTTTAGCAATTTGCATGAAAACCCCATAAATAAACAAAGTAATCAGAAAAACGTATGTAACTACGAAGTTAACGCTAAGAAAATTGATAACAGCCGGTTTCACTAGCAATTTCCATTTAACATTCAAAAAATTAAAGTCATTTATCACTTAAATTGCTTTCGTGAAATTGGCTGTAAAAATTATTTTCTTAGCGTTATTTTCTTCACTGGTTATCGAAGATCGAACATCGAAAGTGAAATTATGAACTATGCAACCGTGTCGAAATTTTCGTTGAGTATCGAATTTTCTGTCTAACAGAATTTTACTTTCGATGGTGTAGCGAAGTGTTAGAAAATTTAAAAAAATTTATGATTTTGCATTTGTTTTTTTACTAATTGTAAACAATTTTTATTAATTTCATGCAGTTCTAACGTCGTGAATATTAAACACAAGCTCGAAAGGCTAGTTTTACTTGTGAAAGAAAATCCCAATACTCTTTAGACAGTCGGAAGTTTTGAATAAATCTATAGACAAATTTCTTAAATATATTTTATGTCAAAATATATTCGAAATACTACACTACCCTCTTAAAAATTTTCTACTCCTGGCCAATTTACCAAGCTCTCATCCTCTGACGAATCGTTGAACCAGAACTCCGTTATACTCAGTTTTACCACGTTTTTATAAACTCGCTTTCTTATTTTCTCATTTTAATTTGCACAAATTTACATACATATGTATAAGCACACTATTTAGTTAGCTCGATTTGTAAACAAAATNAGTAATCAGAAAAACGTATGTAACTACGAAGTTAACGCTAAGAAAATTGATAACAGCCGGTTTCACTAGCAATTTCCATTTAACATTCAAAAAATTAAAGTCATTTATCACTTAAATTGCTTTCGTGAAATTGGCTGTAAAAATTATTTTCTTAGCGTTATTTTCTTCACTGGTTATCGAAGATCGAACATCGAAAGTGAAATTATGAACTATGCAACCGTGTCGAAATTTTCGTTGAGTATCGAATTTTCTGTCTAACAGAATTTTACTTTCGATGGTGTAGCGAAGTGTTAGAAAATTTAAAAAAATTTATGATTTTGCATTTGTTTTTTTACTAATTGTAAACAATTTTTATTAATTTCATGCAGTTCTAACGTCGTGAATATTAAACACAAGCTCGAAAGGCTAGTTTTACTTGTGAAAGAAAATCCCAATACTCTTTAGACAGTCGGAAGTTTTGAATAAATCTATAGACAAATTTCTTAAATATATTTTATGTCAAAATATATTCGAAATACTACACTACCCTCTTAAAAATTTTCTACTCCTGGCCAATTTACCAAGCTCTCATCCTCTGACGAATCGTTGAACCAGAACTCCGTTATACTCAGTTTTACCACGTTTTTATAAACTCGCTTTCTTATTTTCTCATTTTAATTTGCACAAATTTACATACATATGTATAAGCACACTATTTAGTTAGCTCGATTTGTAAACAAAATTTCTCAGCGGTGAAAAATATACTATTTTAAACAACCTAACCGAGCGAAATTCACAATAGCGCTATTCCTCATCGAATGAGCGTCAGTCGAATGCAACTCATAATAGGGGCATTACTTTTACATTTCTATGTGAGACCGCATTTTCAACAAATGCTTACATAAACAAGTAATTTTTAAGCAAAAAAAAACAAAACCGATTTCAATTCCCATCTAAGAATTTAAGATCATCGTTAATCTATTCATGACCCAGTGATCGGATTTAAACCTGACCACCTGTCAGGTAACACCTTTCCTTTAAAAAAGAATTATAGTAATCGGTTAACGTGGTCCAAAGTTATGCGGTAACAAACATAAAAAAAATAATAAAAAAATATTCCGACGAAATGAATTTGTGAAGTCGGCTAAAAAAATACACCAGCAAGCTTTCAGCGTCAAATGATTTCAGGGTAAAATTGTAAAAGCTCCCAATAAACTTNATCGGTTAACGTGGTCCAAAGTTATGCGGTAACAAACATAAAAAAAATAATAAAAAAATATTCCGACGAAATGAATTTGTGAAGTCGGCTNTGCAACCGTGTCGAAATTTTCGTTGAGTATCGAATTTTCTGTCTAACAGAATTTTACTTTCGATGGTGTAGCGAAGTGTTAGAAAATTTAAAAAAATTTATGATTTTGCATTTGTTTTTTTACTAATTGTAAACAATTTTTATTAATTTCATGCAGTTCTAACGTCGTGAATATTAAACACAAGCTCGAAAGGCTAGTTTTACTTGTGAAAGAAAATCCCAATACTCTTTAGACAGTCGGAAGTTTTGAATAAATCTATAGACAAATTTCTTAAATATATTTTATGTCAAAATATATTCGAAATACTACACTACCCTCTTAAAAATTTTCTACTCCTGGCCAATTTACCAAGCTCTCATCCTCTGACGAATCGTTGAACCAGAACTCCGTTATACTCAGTTTTACCACGTTTTTATAAACTCGCTTTCTTATTTTCTCATTTTAATTTGCACAAATTTACATACATATGTATAAGCACACTATTTAGTTAGCTCGATTTGTAAACAAAATTTCTCAGCGGTGAAAAATATACTATTTTAAACAACCTAACCGAGCGAAATTCACAATAGCGCTATTCCTCATCGAATGAGCGTCAGTCGAATGCAACTCATAATAGGGGCATTACTTTTACATTTCTATGTGAGACCGCATTTTCAACAAATGCTTACATAAACAAGTAATTTTTAAGCAAAAAAAAACAAAACCGATTTCAATTCCCATCTAAGAATTTAAGATCATCGTTAATCTATTCATGACCCAGTGATCGGATTTAAACCTGACCACCTGTCAGGTAACACCTTTCCTTTAAAAAAGAATTATAGTAATCGGTTAACGTGGTCCAAAGTTATGCGGTAACAAACATAAAAAAAATAATAAAAAAATATTCCGACGAAATGAATTTGTGAAGTCGGCTAAAAAAATACACCAGCAAGCTTTCAGCGTCAAATGATTTCAGGGTAAAATTGTAAAAGCTCCCAATAAACTTAAAGGAAATAATGAAATCATCAAAATAATTTCAGTCCTCACATTAAAGCTAAAGGAACATAAAGTTTGTATTGTGTTTTATTGTTTTCGTAGACATTTTAAGAGTAGTTGTGCCGCGAAATTTTTTTAGCACAACAAGGACTACAGCGTCTTGTCCTTGGAGTGATATAAAATTGTGAGAAGAATGCACAGCTACATGCAAATCATAAAAAATGCAATAAATAGTGGATTTTTAAGTGTTCGCATAGAGTGTTCAAAAACAATGTCTACGCCTAAAAAGTTAAACTCCAAAAAGTACATATGTATTTGCTTTTAAATTACTCGTAGTAGATTTTCCGACAGGGTATTTACAAAGCTGTATATATATACATGTTTAAGTGTGCATCTGTATGTATGTAAGTATTTTGACAAATAGAAAAATGCTTAGATTTATTCTGCACGCTTAGTATTCTGAATTATTCACCCCTATTATTAAATAAAACTCCTATTCCGTTCCGTCACGCTTTTCAAGTCGACAATTGGGGTTTCACACTCCTCAACACAAACCATTCCTTCCCTCACTCCCAATTGGCTTACGCTCGGCCGGGGAAGTCGCATCGTTCGTCCATTTGAATGCGTGAACGAATGAGCGCTTCAGTCATTGAAGCGTTTTACTAAGAGAAAGAACACCAACACATAAGAAAGGTAATATAGCAAAAGAAGACAAAATAAGAAATGCTAAATAAGTGTGAAAATGGTTGCGCCAGGCAGCAAGGGTGGTGGTTGGAGGTGTCAACAATTGGGAGTAAAAAGAAATTATGAACCACGGAGGTTGTGAAAAAGAAAAAAAAACGGAATATAAAAAAGACACGCGAGGGACCAGATTATTCGTATCCTCACCATTTTGTGTTATGCAGATACTTTGTGGTAATTTGCAAGTGTTCGAATTCACTTGAACTGATTTTTGGGACATTTGTGGTTTGGGGGAAAAGTTCCGTTAAACGCAAATGGTTGGGGAGAGGGGGTGAAGAAAACAAAGTAGCAGAGATTTCGATTCATTATTTTCTGCTTTTTTGCTGTTGAATAACTTACACTGGGAATGTTGTCGTTCGTACATATTCCTTCCTGCAGCAGTCGATCGCGTATCTCCCACGCAAAGATGCTGGGGCATTCACGTTTGTACAGAGAAATCTTACTCACAACCTCCGCGGTGGCAACGCGCGGCTTCGAGCCGCCAATGGCGCGGGGACGAATACTACCAGTTTCATAGTATCTGAAAGACAATAAAGCGAGAAATTATTTCAAAAGCAGTTACTCAATTAATGGATAGATATCCTATCCAAAAAAGTAGGGATTTCCCAGAGCGAGTCTTAAAGGTTTGTTTAATTTACGACTCCTATTAAGGAATTAGATTTCCAAAAAAAAATTATATGTATGTTAGGGTGATCAAAATTAACTAACCTAACGAATTTATGGCCTTAAAATAACCTGTTTACTAGGCTTACTGTTTATTAGGCACACTAACACATTCTCACTTTTAGCTTGTTTGTGGTAGTGTCCACATCTGGCTATGAAAGTCGAAAAAAGCAGAATGAAAAACTTACACTAAATTTATACAAACTGTGTAGAAAATATTAATTTTGAACTTGATTTGTTACAGAAGAGAGAGTTTTAAAGCTTGTTCACATTATCATAATTTACGGCTCATTTGTAATTTATAAGCAAATCACGCTGAAATAAAGTGATTTCGCCTTGTAAAATCTGTCAATAAATTAAATAGAAATGAAATAATTTATCATAAATCAAGAACCAAATGAAGAAAAAAAGATTTTTCATTTATTATAGCCCCCACTGTTAGGGAAATTTGAAAAAATGCCTAAAGCTATGCAACCATTTGTTTTTTGAAATCAAGTACAAACCACACACTCGTACGTACACGTGCTATAGAAATTACGAAAGCAAATGTGAACTTACTTGTTTTATGTAAGTAATTTGATCGAAACGTAGTAATTTATGCTGTAATGGGAATATTGTTTTAATCCATTTACTTATTTCTTATTACCTTTTTAAACATTAACGTTCTTTTTAATTTGGATATTTCTGGCGATGAACTATGTACTTGCAAAATAAATTGCTTTTGGTCTTCTTTCTTCAGAGTTCGATTATAATTTTGTATCAACGCTATACTCGATCAGCAATATCATTAACATTATCATTACCAGGGAACGGATTTTATGGAAATTGCCTTTTTTTCTGCTAAAGAGATAAAGTATATTCGATTGAGAATGTCCACGATTTAGCTTTCCCTGATTCCATATATACACATCTGATGTTGCCTTTTTTTGCCTTTTTTAAGATACCTGCCTTTTTTTTGCCTTTTTTAAGATATTTGCCTTTTTTGCCTTTTCTAACTTTAAAAAAGTGATTATAGCATTTACAATATTTTTTTTTTAAGATTAAAAAATATACACATGCCCATGCGGCTTATAGAAGCGCAGGGACCTCTTGCCAAATTGGTTTTGGAAAAATTTAAATCCGTTTTCCCAGCTAACGTAGGCTTATAGACAATAAGGGGTGTGGATAAAATTGTAAAGGGCGAGGAAAACGCCCTTATTCCTGATAATATGAACGTTTCAAACGTTCCATATTTAAATTGGGTTCCACTTGTATCAACTTACGTCGAGCGCACATTTAGTACATTCAAGGCTTTTCTTCGCGAAAATCTAATGAAAATGCTGCCAGACAACTTCAAAATGCATCTTGTGGTTCAATGTTACTACAACTATACAGATTAAAGTTTTATGAGTTAGAAACTCGAAAGGATAAAATAGTCAAAGATTCGAAGTACAAATTTTTCGTATAATGAAACTAGTTCATAGTTTCTCTATTTTCGCTTGTAATATAAACATTTCTAAAATAAATGTATTTTTTGATTGTTCTTCGACTTTTCTGTCTTTTTTTATTGCCTTGTTTTGCTTTTTTGCAATACCTAGTGCCTTTTTCTGCTTTTTCGCTATTTTGTTTTGCCTTTTTTTAGTTTTTGTGCAATACCTAGTGCCTTTTCCTGCCTTTTTCGCTATTTTATTTTGCCTTTTCCAGCCTATTTCGTTATTTTATTTTGCCTTTTTTATAGGTGTTTAGGTCCCAAAAATCCGTTCCCTGATCATTACCCTTAGGTTAGGTTGGAGTGGCAGCCCCGCGCAGAGCGCGGAGCACACGTGGGCTGGAAAAGCCCGTTGTGATACCATTGGCCGAAGCAATTTGTTTCTTGCCCTTCCTTAGTAATTGAACCACCAACTGCGTTTTATATAGCACAAAAAGTCGAGGAAGTTCGCCGAGTTCAAATCGGCTAAACAGTCTAGAAAGTACTTGTTGAAGAATCGGTTGCGCGAGTTGGCCAGGGCGGGACAATGGCAGAGATAGTGTTCAACGGTCTCCACGTCTTCCTCGTCTCTGCAACTGCAACAAAAATCGTTGTTGGGGTATCCTAGCCAGTGTTGCCAGAACTTTTCGGGGCGACCGGCTAGATTGGACAAAAAAACGGCTAAAAACGGCTAAAATGTTTCAACCAGAATTCAATTTTTTTTAAATACATAAACTACAATTAGAAAGACTAGTAAATCCATTGAATTTTTTTGGTTAATAAAGATTATTTATACGTAGCTAAGCTGTACACCACTTTATTTTTGTTTAACAAAGGAAACTGTCGTTATACGTAGCTAAGCTTTACATCAGAAGTCATGTTTGTGTTACTTAAATATAAAAACATAGATAAATTACAAACTTATGGCGTTTTCTTTTCTATTAAACAATTTTGTCTTATAAATATTGGATCATTTTTTTGCTTTTTGTCCCGCAAAATGGCTATATTAGCTGAAAGTATGGCACTCTTGCTTAGTCGAAGGGCAATATTTAGAGAAATGAACACGTAAAGCCATGAACCAAAAATACAAGATCACGTAAGAACGCGACGTTGTATTTGTAACTGGTTTTGAGAAAAAAGTTTGCGAAAGCGGGTTCGTCAGCTGAGCGTTTGTTTACATCACAAGCACCACTATTTTACACTTTTATTCAAGTAAAGAAGAGTTGATTCAACATGACAACACATTTTAAAGCATTTTGTTGCATCGTTTTACCCAAATTGTGCTTTTAAAGTGGCCGACAATAATTTTGACTAATTTTAGTTTTCGTTTTCTTTGCTTTGTTTACTTTTCGCTCATTTTCCAGTGAAACAAGATGGCGTAGAACCCGCTAAAAAAAATCGACTTTTTTCACTCTCTTGTTCTTACGGGATCTTGTGTCTTTCGTTCATGACGTAAAGCTGTGAAAGCAGAAGGTAGTTTAATTTATTGACATTCGTTGTTGTTGCCGACCACTTCACTTTTAACAAGTTTATGACATTAAACTAAAATCATGCCACCAGATTCACTAGCAGAAAAATTTTTGTTTCTTAAAGAAGTAGAAAAAAAATTTTAAGGTAATGAAGTTGGATGAAAATATTAAAAGTGTTGCGCGTTTCCAAACTGCCAGAATTCGGTACACCTGAGCAAACGTTCGAATATAAAGTTTTTTTGCTTTTCCGAGGTAGGGCACGTAGGTTGATAACAAATTGCTGACGCAAAATATTTTTAAACCTCTTAAAGATGTTCCATTATCCGTGGAACAGGAAAGAGGTCGAGTTAAAATATCTGCAACTTGTAACAGTACCAATTTTTGGATTCTCGGAATTTTCTGATAACGATGTGGTGCTGCTAAAAATATATATACAATAATATAAGCACGAAACTATGTATTTGTCACAAGAATTATCCACATAAGATGGAAAACTACTGCAGTTTTATTTTATAAAAGTTAAAAAGTATGTTTGCTTCATGTATTGTCTTCCCAGAGAGTTTTGCTCCACATCGAAATTCGTACTCTTTTATTTTCTAAGTGTAGCGAATAAAACTTCACACTTAAATTTAAGACATTCATAACAAAAATTTTATGAAGAAAATTCCCGCTACGTTCTCCCAAATATAAACTGGGACGCAAAATTGAAGCAAGTTTTGCCTATTTTTCTTTAGTTTATTTAATATTTATTATTTTTTATGAATATGTACCTCATTACTTAACAAACAACATACACTACAAACAGATTTCACACTTGGTGTAAAAATTATGAAAGTTCGGCAAAATTTCAGCAAAACTTGTAACTTTTTAATTTGCTAAAATGACGTGTCCCAGTTTATGTGTATTTGGGTCACTCGCTTAAAATAAACAACTTTGAAATCGGCTCACTATCTGATTGTTTTTAAATTTTATATAACAGTCCGACATGAAAATTTTCTCAGAGATAAGAATAGCCATTTCTAATAGATTTTGGAGTACTAAATTTGTAAAAATAACAACTTGTATTTGAATTTTAATAAAATAAGGCGAAGAGCAAAATCGGCTAAAAATGCAACTTTTTTTTTGCAAAACGGCTAACGAATCGGCTGCCGGCTAAATCGAATTTTTTCCGGCTGTTTGCTGTCGCAACCGGCTAAATCTAGCCGGAAAACGGCTAAAATGGCAACGCTGATCCTAGCCTTTTTCCGTGTGTGCCCATCAGGCAGTATCCGGTGATAACCCCAAGTACTAATCTGAGAGAGGTGCGGTCCAGCCGGGTAAGAGCTATGGATCGCTTTACATCAATCTTTGGCCAAATTTGCCTGGTAGTATGGCAGGTGGTTTCGACAGCCCACCTGAAATTTACCTCCTCGACGAGGTCCGCCTTTAGTCTGTGTTTGCAGGAGGTTAGAGGTATGCCCGCATTCTGAGCAGAATTTACTTCAGATATTTCCGTCCCTCTCCTTGCAAGCTCGTTAGCTAGGCAGTTGCCAGGAATGCCCCTATGGACCCATACAACAGTCAAGGAGCATTTTGATGCCAGCAGGTTGAGAATCTTCCTGCATTCTATGGCTACTTTGGAGGTTCTTCCGTTAGAATTGAGACATTTGATAGCAGCCTGGCTGTCAGAATAGATAGCAATAGGCCATCTTGCAGGGGGGAGGTTATAACCCACCGTGCCGCCTCCATTATGGCGTTTAATTCTGCTTGAAAAACACTACAATGGTCCGGTAAGCGGTAAAGCCGAGATGAGTTTGGCTTTCAGACTACTGGATTCAATATACTAGTTGAGAAAAATTCAGAGTTATTTTTCAAGTCTGTGAGGATGACCAACGACAATTTCAAAGTGTTATTGCAGTTACTAAAACCGTTTTTGAGCAAAGGCTAGCGAAGACCAGCATTGATCCTGAGCAAAGACTTTTTGTTACGCTTTAGTTAGTAGATATTAAATGTTTTAGGCTTTATATTCTAATATGGTCCTGTTTTCAGTTTTTTGGGTCAAGGGTGTTCCTTGCACAGCATTGCCTTGCAATTTAGAATTGGAATAGAAACTGCGCGAAATGTGGTTTTGGAAACATGCGATGCTATATGGAAACGATTACCGCAGTTTTACGTCAGCGTTCCTACTCAAGAAGAGTGGACACAAATTACTGAGAAGTTCCAGAAAGGTACTGGGCTGCCTAATTGCGTCGGAGCTTTGGATGGCATTGTATGCCCCAATAATAGCGGTTCAGAGTATTTCAATTATAAGAAATACTTTAGTATTGTAAGATTATTAAACAGTTTAGTATTCATATATATATTTACTTTTTATTAATCCTCATTTAAAGGTTCTGTTGGTGCTTTTGGCAGTCAGAGCGATGGAAGCGTTTTTAGAAACTCAGAAATGGGAAAAAAATTTTAAACAATGAGCTGAACATCCCGCCTTCAACAAATTTACCTTCTACACAAACAATGTCCCCATATTATTTGGTAGCTAACCCGGCATTTCCGTTAAAACCAAATACTATGAAGCCTTTGCCCCAAATCTGACAGCGGAAAAAGAAAAATATAACAAATTTATATCTCGGGCGCGTATAAGGATCAAAATCGCTTTTGGTTAGAAAAATTACTCAATTTAAATTCGTTCAACTTCCCAAAGCTCTAGATTGTAATTTGTTTAGGTATAATAAAGGTAAAGTGGTGAATTTTTCATTCACTTTGCGGCACCTAATGCTAAGAAGGTAATAAAATGTATGTAATCAACATATTAATATCTTTTTCTATAGGTTGTGCTAGCTAAAGTACTCCACAATTGTTTACGCCTCCAAAACTGTTATCAGGAAAATGAACACCAATCTACTATAAACTTGAGTAGTATAGACCGAACTAATTTGCAAACTGCTAACTCTTCAACACAACAATCACTGCAAAAAAAAAATTGGAACTATCAAATTACCTAAACACAAATTAACCGTTTAATTATTCAGTTGTTATTAAAATAAATTTGATTGTTTTTGTTTAATTTTAGTTTACTTTTTATTTAACCAGCACACTCGGAGAACTTCGTCCCGCCCAAAACTATTATTTTTTATTTAAATATTTTGGTCCAACATTTTCACCAACAAGCCATGTTAACGAACCTCACCGATGTGGCGTGGGTCGTCGAAGTCGATACCCAAAGCTGTCTCTGTCCCGCCCTGCGTTAAGGGCTTAAGCAGGGCCTTCACGGCCGGTGCCTCAGGGGGGTCGAAGCCAGCTCCTTCTGGTACTCAAGGCGGCGGAATTCTGCTGGTAGTGGGTAGCGCCTGTGGGAAATCGTACGGAGCATCTGGGGGTACGGTGCGGGGTGGAATCGCCAGCACCAGCAAGGGTATTTCGCTGCGTGCCTTCGGAGCTTCGAGGACCTCGGATGGGGTACCTCAGGGGAGTCCTAAACGGCACGCCACCGCGGCGAGAAAGGATCGCTCGGAACGTCTAATGGCCGTCAAAATTTTGGAACGCTACGTCGATCAGTGTGCTGGTCAAATTACTGATCAGCATGCCCGAACGATCGAGTGGGCCAAAAAGGTGGTCGGCGATGCGGAGGCTGCGACATCCGCCCAGGGGAAGGTAGCCGATGGCGCGAATGCACGACCGTTAAAAAGCTTCGTACGGGGCCGGCTCCCACGTTTAGCGAAATCGCTAATCTTACCGGCTCTGTGGAGTTAGGGGTCATGGACCGCAGCAGGGAGGACGGCGCCATCACTCGCGAAGAGTGGAAGCGTGTGGCGGCCGCCATGTCGGCGGTATTTATGAGGGTGATCAGGGGGAATCCAAGGCCACCGCCTAGGTGTGAGAGTGCCGCTGGGCACTATGGGCTGCATAAGCTCACGAGGTGCGCCGATGAGGGGTCGGCAGCTTTATACAAGGAGGCAGTCTCCCTGGTGGGGGAGGTTTGGAAGGGTGCCAAGCTAGTGGCCGTGGACAAAGTGGATCTTCCGATGCGTCCACGGGCTCGGGTATGGCTCCCTACTGACCTTACCTCTCCAGAATAGATGGAAGGAATACTTCGGTACTGCAACCCATCTCTCTCGACGCATAACTGGGGGGTTATCTGGCTGGAGAGGACCGAGGAATCTTATCGGCAAGCGCTGATACTGCTTAATGCAGAGTCCCTCGGTGCTCTCGGCGATACAAAGGCGGTCATGTACTATGGCTTCGAGAAGGTGGTTCTACGGATGCTACCGGCCGAAGCCAAAGCAGATGACCCTCTGGCTCCATCAACATCGGAAGGAGGAAGGGAGGCCATTGACTCCGCCAGCATGGAGTTGGAAGACTCGGCTCAATCGGGGGCGGCTCCTCTGCCGGGGCGTCCGTCTTCAGTCTCGAGAGGCTGTTCGGTGGGGTCGATGTTCGTGGTGAGAGCGCGGAACTAGCGCTCATGAAGAATATTCTGGAGAATGAAGATTCTGCAGATTAATCTGCAGCATTCCAAGGCGGCATCCGCCTATCTTTTGCTCCACCTCGAGCAAGATGGGGCTGACGTGGTTCTGATACAGGAGCCATGGCTGAGCAGTAAAGGTATCTCTGGAATCAGAACAAGGAACCACAAGCTGATAGCGGCACACAATGTAGGTAGAACTAGGGCCTGCATGCTTATCAGAGGTGAACTAAAAGCTTTTATTTTGCATAATTTCAGCAACGAGGATGTGGTTACAATCAGGCTGGAACGAAAGGCTGGAGTACTCTGGCTCATATCCGCCTACACGCCGCACGATGACGAGGTGGAGCCGCCTCCAATGCTGCTGAGGAGCGCTCTAGAAGAAGCCAAGCGACGGTAAGCTGGCGTGATCTTGGGGTCCGATGCGAACTCGAGGCACTCAGTTTGGGGCAGCACGGATACAAACTTGCGAGGAGAGCCACTTTTTGAGTTTATTCTAAGTGAAAACTTACATATCTGTAACAGGGGTAATTCCCCTACGTTTATAACTGCTGCCAGGGAGGAGGTTCTTGACCTCACACTGGCTCCATCTGAGACGGCACCTTTGATCTCGGATTGGAGGGTTCTGAGCGAACACTCTTTTTCGGATCATAGGTATATTCAATTCTCTTTGGACGATACGCGTCCACATGGCAAGCCCTTCAGGAACCTTCGCGGAGTGCTCCCTGATGCGCCAGAACCAAATTCTGTGCATTCGGTAGACTCGTNAGCGAACACTCTTTTTCGGATCATAGGTATATTCAATTCTCTTTGGACGATACGCGTCCACATGGCAAGCCCTTCAGGAACCTTCGCGGAGTGCTCCCTGATGCGCCAGAACCAAATTCTGTGCATTCGGTAGACTCGTTGGAGGAGCTTGTTGAAGTTTTCAGCTCTGCGTGCAGGGATGCTCTTGAAAGCGCATGCCCGCTGAGATTTCAGAAAGGTAGAGGGAAACCCCTTTGGTGGACTGTGGAGCTCTCCGAGTTAAGAGCGTCGAGCAGACGACTTTTCAATAGAGCCCGTAGAAGTAAGTTGTCTTCTGATTGGGAACTCTATAAGGTTGGACTAGGAATCTACAAGTCCGAATTAAGAAAGGCAAAAAAGATTTCATGGAGGTCTTTCTGCGAAAGCGCTGAAGGGTGTCACGAATCTTCCAGAATTAGGCGTATTCTCGCTAGGAGTCCTGCTCCGCTGGGTTACTTGAGGGATTAGGCAGGTCATTGAACTATGAGTAGCGAGGAGTCGCTTAGCTTGCTCCTGGACACTCACTTTCCTTCCAATCCCTCCCCTCAAGAGATCTCCTTAGGGGAATTGTGTGGAGACTGTGCTGCTGTTTCTGACCTCCTGGATGAGCGCCGCCTGGCGTGGGCGATTAATTCGTTCGAACTCTTCAAATCCCCAGGACCCGATGACATCATACCTGCGCAGCTGCAAAAAGCGGCGAAGGTGTCGTGCCGTTGGTTGGTCCCAATCTACGCGAGCTGCATTAGACACGGGTACATTCCCAGGGGTTGGAGGGTCCTCAAGGTGGTGCTCATCCCGAAGGCCGGAAGGAGCTCTTATGTTGCCCCCAAGGGCTTTAGGCCAATCAGTCTTTCATCGTTTCTGCTGAAGACGTTGGAGAGGCTGGTTGATATGCACATAAGGAGCATGATTCCTCGGGATCACCTGTCTAGAGCTCAGCATGCTTACTGTAAAGGACGGTCAGTAGATACTGCTCTGCATAGAATTGTAAGGTGTATAGAGGAAACCTTCACACACAAGGACTTTACCTTAGGAGCCTTCCTAGATATCGAGGGGGCTTTTAATAATGTCCTGCCGGACGCAATAGTTAAGTCGCTAGATAAGCTTGGGGTTGAGGTCAGTCTCCTTAGGCTCATGGAAAGCTTGCTGCATGACAGAACTGTCATGGCTGTCTGGGGCAGCGCCTACTTGACTCGCATGGTGAGCAGGGGCACCCCGCAGGGAGGGGTTCTCTCACCCCTCCTCTGGGTCGTCGTGGTGAATGAGCTACTAGTGGAGCTGGAGAAACACGGCTGTCGGGTAATTGCCAATGCAGACGATGTGGCGCTTCTAGTTAAAGGTAAATACCTGAACACTCTGTATGAACTGATCCAACGGTACCTTAGCATAGTTACTAACTGGGCGGCCAAAAGTGGTCTTGCCGTCAACCCCAGTAAGACAGAGCTGGTCTTATTCACAAAAAAATATAAAACCCCCGCCGCTGTTCTTCCCTCGGTTGGAGGTCTGCGCTTAGAGCTGTCTGACAGGGTCAAGTACTTGGGCTTGATCCTGGACAGGAAGTTGTCGTGGGCACCACAAATCGAGGAAAGGGCAAGAAAGACATCAGTGACCTTGTATTACAGTAGGGGAGCTATTGGTAAGAGATGGGGTATCTCCTCTAAAGTTGTCTATTGGCTCTACGAGACCGTAGTCAAGCCAATTATGTTCTATGGGGCCCTAGTCTGGTGGAACTCACTGGAAAAGGCTATATTAGCTAGGCAGGTGGAGCGCGTTTACAACGGGCTGCATTAATTGGTATTAGTGGGGCACTGCGAACCGCCCCCACATTAGCATTGAACGCAATGCTAAACGTAGCGCCTGTCGACGTTGCAGGCAGAATTGTCGCGGCGCGAATGGCTATTAGACTCAGGGAAACCGATTGGTTGACCAACTTAGGGACTGCACACTCTGGAGTTCTAGGGGGTTTCGACTTCATCCCGGATCGCACGGATTACTGCACCACCGTTACGGCTCCTAGGAGCTTCTTCTCTGTCCACTTTCCCACAAGGGATGAGTGGGCCGGGCGGGACTTCTGGAGGAGGGGTGCGGTGAACTTCTTTACGGATGGATCGAAACTGGATGGCAGGGTTGGTAGAGGGGTCTTTTGTCGAGAGCTTTCCATCAGCACTAAGTTCAGGCTCCCGGATTTCTGCAGTGTATTCCAGGCGGAAGTAGCTGCTATCAAGGAGGCGGTGGATTCCCTGCTAAGGAGCGTTATAATCGTCAGGGAAGTGAGCGTATATTCTGATAGCCAAGCGGCTATCAGGGCGTTGAGTTCGTTAGAGGTGCGCTCTAACTTGGGTAAGGAATGTCTGCTCTCTCTTTCGGCCGCGTCGGAGTACTTCCGCATTAGGCTTATTTGGGTTCCGGGTCACAGCGACATTGGGGGAAACAGCGTGGCTGACGATCTGGCAGGGAGGGAACCTGTGAAACGTTATCACCGGATAAAGGGCGATTGGGGGGGCCTCATGTCATCTCAGCAAACGCTGGGCGGATACCATGACATGCGCGATCGCAAGGTCCTTTTGGCCGAGAGTGGACCGGGGGCGGTCGAGGGCACTCCTCACACTCATAAAGCCGCAGCTATCACTTCTGGTAGGGGTTTTAACGGGTCACTGTCCTATCGGTATTCACGCAGTAAGGCTGAACATTCTTCCGGACCCTTTGTGTCGCTGTTGCCTGGAAGAGGACGAGGTAGAATCACCTCAACACTACCTTCTTAGGTGCCCAGCGTTTGCGAGGCTAAGGTTGAAGTACTTTGGCTCTCACTTTCTAAACAGCCCCGAGGAGCTCTGGGCCATTGAGATCAGCCGTATTAGTAAATACATAATCGACTAGGAGGGTTTTAACGATAAAGTTTAGGGGGCGTTTCCAAATTGTGGTATCACAAAGGACAATCTTACATTGTCTAAGTGAGCTCCGGTTACACGGGGCTGCCACCTTACCTAACCTAACGTTAACGATTTCCATTGGCACATTCATCGGCTAAGTTTATGGTTTGGTGGTCGTTTGCTGCCTTAAATAATCTAACGAAAGTGTTATGTCCATGAAGAGGATCTATAGTGAATCTGCACTAGAAACTTTATCTTATAGTTGGTGGCAATTTCAAAATGGGTGCGTATTATTGTTAACAGAAATCCTATGTACATTCATACATAAACTTACTTCAGATGAAATAACTTAAAAGCCAAGTTCACGAAAGCAATTTATGTGAAAAATGATTTTTTTCTGCCAGGTTCCATACTAAACTCAAATAAAAAAATAAGTTTTCACTTAAATTGCTTTTATGGGGTTGATTTCATATCAAGGGCTTATATTCAATACCCTCTATCTGCAAAAACTCAATTTTTCAGGAGAGCAAAAAAATTGTTTTTGCAGCTGTTTTTAAAAGTGTTAATAATTTTAAGTACACACGCATGTCTTAAATATTCACACAATATACTAAAACTAGTTTTTTACTTTTAATTCATTTAATTTTAGTTTAAAGATCAGATAGAGGTTATTGCAATTCGAATTATGAATATTTATATAGAAAAATTTGCTGATAGAGGGTTTTGCAGAATAATGAAAATGTCAGTTCTTTAGACGTAAATACTATGTTAAACTAACTATTCCGATGTGCCGAGGTAACTACATAATTTTAAATGTGTTTTTGTGTCAAAACAGTATTTCACGTGATTTCGAAATTATATGAGAATCATTAGCACTGTTAAAAGAGGCTTCGCTGGCTGGTTTACTGTCCGTTCAGATGATGAAATTTCCTTCGTTTATAGAGGCGAAACGTACAGCTGATTCGGCTGTAAATGCCGAGCAGTACGGGGGAAAACACTGAAGACAATTGTAACACCCAGCCCTTTTGTTACCACCATATCTGGAACCGTCTGTGAAAATAAGCTCCCAGGTAATTTATGAGTATCAAACTGGGCAAATGCCCTTGCGGTAGAGTTTTTACTTTAGTAAGCATCGGATGATGTCGAAATCTTTGATGTAGCTTAATATACGAAATAAAGGTGATTGCTTGCTACATCAGTTTTTTTGTTGAAAGCAGGATTCGACGTGAGAGATAGCTTTTATTGGCGAGGTGGGAAATGCACGGATGCTTTTTCTCCTCTGCTACATAGTAAGGTGTTTCTAGCAATTTAAGATGTTTTTTTGCGCAGTGTCCATAAATTACGAGCCCAAAGTCAACTTTTACATAATGACAGTTCTGCTTAAAAGTAGGTTTATTGTAAAAAATCATTCCAAATATTTTCAATGTATCAGTATAGGGGAGGGGTGTTGGACAAGGAGAGGGTTGTATGTATGTATTTATTT
>NW_016157184.1:330880-359456 GCF_001687245.7 Rhagoletis zephyria
ACTCTATGTTTGATGGGATACGGATGATTTTTTAGAACGGGGTACGGGATTTTGTCTGCACCAGGGCTTTTGCCTGTCATCGAAGAGATGGTTGGTCAAACTCTTAAATAGATATGAGTAAGAGAGAATTGTGGGAATCTTCGGACCAAGTGGAGGCAAATAAACATATACACATCGCTCATTTACTTTAGTAGTGTCATAATCCAAAAAATACAAATTTTGAGTTGAGTATGCAGAAATTATCGCTACGTCTTCTTCTATTTCGTGTAAAAATATCATAGCTGTATCGATTAAGCCCTGTATGCAGCTCTCAAGAAAATGGTCAAGAAAAAATTGCCATTATTTCGCGTGTGTGTCCAGGGAATTTTTACATTTTTTGATACTTCACAGCCTGTTGCCTCACTCTTTCCTCAAGAAATAATAGAACGGGCATATATTTCTGTTGCAAAACTGGGTTGCCTTATGCTCTTTCTTCACAAAAAACTTTAGAAAACCGTAGTAGAAAGCGTAGTAAATTTCTTAAGAACTGCGAACTGCCTTAAGAAAATTTGACTCAAGAAAATTTCTTAGCCATTTCTTGTACGTCATTTTATATGGAGTGTTTGCTTTTCTTGAAAGCTGCATATAGGCCTTTACCAGAATCTCACTAGAATAAAATATGTATTCATTTTTAGTATCGGCGTATATGTAAATTCAAAACTTTAAAGCCGTCTTTCTCGAGTTTTGATTTTTTGAGTTATGACATTATTGTAGTAAATGAGCGGACATGTATATACCTGTAAGCTACCGGCCAAACCCGATCTTAGAATAAACTATTTTTGTAACTCTCATCATCAGTCCAACTGAAGCTACGCAGTCCACAAGATTTGGTTTCGGTTGGACATCGCATTAGGTAGAACAAGTTTAGCCTGGGCAAAACTAGTTTGACCTAAGATCGGATTTTACCGGAACATATACATACATGCATCGGCACATGTAACTTACCCAGTCTTTATTTGACCTGCCACAAAAAAATGGTAATGAAAACGATTTTCCAGCAAAATTGTGTAGATAGAGGATTTTGCTTTTGTAACAAAATGTTATTGCAGATAGTGGATTTTTCAAAATGAGAATATAATACCATAAAAGCAAAATTTTAAGTTTGGCATTATTGTCATGGCTGAAGGATAAATAAGAGCTCACGTTACCATCAAAAACTCATTTTCATCAAAATTGTAGATAGAGGGTATTGAATATAAGCCCTCGATATATCCCCACACATGTACATGAAAGCATCTATTTATGTATTAACATAAATGCATTTTCCAATGCAATTGTCATACATTTTATTTTCGATAAAGTTTTGCGTTTTGTTTTTAGGCATTCTTGTTTATTGCCATTCCAAAAGCTAAGTGAACTGGAAACTGAATTCTTTCAAATTGGAAAGGCATATCAGAAGGAATTAAAAGAGTCATGTGACTTGTGGTTCCGAAGTTATGGCTGATGAAAAATTCATAGATATATCTGCATACCAAATTTCAAGTTTATGTGAGTTATTGTTCCGAAGTTATAGCTGATACACAATTCCCCGCTTTTGGGATGTGCCACACCCCCTTTTATAAACTTACTAAAACGACCTACCATAGAAATGTCTTCGGTCCAAATTTCAAGCTCGTTTGACTTATGGTTCTAAAGTTATAGCTGATTAAAAATTTGCAGGCCAATGGGAGGTGCCTCGCCCCCTTGCAAAATTGACAACATATTTGCAAATAAAACCATCACTATAACCTCCCCGGGATAAAAACAAATAAGTGTGCAAAGTTTTGTGCGAATCCGTGCTCTCATAAGAAACAGGCTATAATGTCAAACTGAAATGAATTCTTAACCCATTTGAAATTTTTTTTTTTATATTTGAATTTGTTTAAAAAAAAGTTACAAACAAATTTTTCAAGCAACAAATTTTCTTAATAAACATGAAATTGTTAAGAGATAAACCGCCGAGGAGAGCAAGAAAGTACATTTAAAGTTGGGTAATAAGTAAATACGTTAGACTTTTCTTAAATATTTAACGTAAGGAAACCAAGATGAAACGGAGCAAACGTTTGAACGGTGCGCTGTATGCAATAAAAGTCAGGACACGAAAATAGTGGGACGTTTTAAACCACCTAGTGGGAAATTAAGACGGCAGCGATGGGAAGAAAGCTGTGGTGTTGTACCACGTGATTCATCTCGCGTTTGAGAAAACCACTTCAAGGAAAGTGATTTCATTAGTTATCCGTCCGAATCAAGCACTTTCAAACGAGCTCGTTTATACCCAGGCGCAGTCCCAATGCAATACGAAATAACTGAAACAAGTGAGGATTTAGAATGCGATCAGGATACATTCTTTGTTGATCTCCAAACTCAAACAGACGACTCTTTAGAATGAACGTTGAGAACAGAAATATTTCTTCTTACCGAAATAATTAAAACCATGCAAGCAAGTATGGAAGAGCTTAATTTAAAACTGCTCGAAGCAAAGTCTTTAATGGAAAACTATTTCGCATGATTAAAATTTTATTTCAAAATTGTTAGAGTTAAGCTCACATATAAAATTGAAAACAAATGTAAAATCCTACTTTTATAAGTGTTGAATAATGTTTAGGATAAAAAATTTAAATATAAAAATAAACGCACACAAGCATAAAACTTGGGCAATTAAAAACAAGAAAATTGCTAAAACTATTTTATAAACAATTTGTTTTATTTTATTGACAAAATATATATATTCCAGGTAATGTAAGTAAAACAAAACTATAATCGAAATAAAAGCCTAGCGCATCAGTGCTGACAAGATACATGCAAAACTAAGGGTTAATTCGTTTGTTTATACTTTTTGACATAATAGTACCTTAAAAGAGAGCGGCACTGAATTGTCAATCACACCTTGTTTAATACACCTTGGTCCCATACAAGTTGTATGTACATGAGAAATTTTTGACAGTAAACTGCCGGCGTGCGTGAATATTAGGTTGGCCTGTAAAGAAGTATAAGTTCGGACAAAACCGAATATTATATACCCGGCGCACGTATCAAATATAGTCGTTCCAACTTTCTCTAAACTACCAAAGTTTATTTATTGTTAAGAGATTATTGTAAGTACAAAATTAGAATAAATGAGCGTCCTCAGTTATTGAAATATCGAAGTTTGCATATATCAGTCCGATTTGAATAATTTTTAACGAATTTCTTTTCCGTACCAAGGTTATTAATGTATGCATATATAAAATTCAGACCATTCGTGAGCTGGATAGCGTTGGCATACCGGATTTACCGAAAGACCGTACCGAGTATCCAGTTCATAATAAAAACAATACTATTGTAATAAACTAAGCATACTAGGAGGGTTATAGTTTTTCGACTTTAATAAAATAAAAATAAACATTAATGGCGTTTTCGTTTCTACAAAATATGTTGCCTTTTCTTTGACCGGTTATTAGTGTTTGTGCTTGGAGGGCAATTTGAAGGTAACATTTTTCGGTAGAAACGAAAACGCCATAACGGTTTGTGTCCAAACTAAATTTGACAAGGGATGACGGCAAATCGTTCCACAATCCTACTAATATTATAAATGTGAAAGTTTGTGAGTGAGTGTGTTTGTTTGCAGCTCTTTCACGCTAAAATGGCTGGACGTATTTCAATGAAATTTGGCGCCTTCATAGGTTATGACCTTGATTAACATATAAGATATTTTTTGAGGAGCAAAAATGTCCAGAGATAACATGAATTAATACACAGTTTTTGTAGCTTAGCATTTCCCCCAAATTATTTGTGTTAAAATTATTTTTGTGGCTCCCGGTATAAACAAATAATTTGAGATAGTTTATATACAAACTTAAACGGGGAAACTTTGTTATAATAATTAGAGTCGCTTTTATTTCGACTATGGATATGCCCCAATAAGTTTTTAAAGGTAAAATTATGAAGGTCTTTATATACATACATGGTATAAACGGTGGAGTGCAAGGAGGTCCGCGGAAATAACGCCCATGGGCTTTATTTAACAAAAAAGAGAAATAAAGCCCATGGGCGTTATTTCCATTTCGAAGCGGAAATAACGCCCACCAATAAAAGGCAATAAATCTCGAGGGCTTTATTTGCTTTGCGAAAGAGCAATTATGGCCGCGGTGGCGCCAACGCGGACCGCCGCGGTTCAGCGCTAACAGGCTCGCTGAAATTTTTCGCAAACAATAAAAATTAGTAAAGGGCAGAATAACATAAATCGGCCGTGGTCGAGTGGTTTGTGGGACATAAAGGCACACACCGCCAATGGGAGGAGAAGCTGGGCCAATCATTTTAAACTTTACACACACACTTTGCATAGCACAGTAGGCGTACTAATCTAAATGGTAATACAAGCATTTTGTGTCCAATTTGCCGTAAAATTATTCGACTATCGACGAAAGTATTTATTTAACTGTTTACTTTTTCATGTTCCTTTTTTTTTGTTGAAAATTTGAATTATTTAATTTTTATACGCATGTACATACAAACATACATATGTATTAAATATATGCAATGCAAATTATTAATTTCAATTTGTTCGTATAATAAAGGAAAACAAATATTTAGTTCAATGTTATCATATTAGTTAGGTTTTATTTAGAACAGGGTTTGGATGTACATATTCTAAAATGGAGACAAGAGCCACAATAAAGATGAAATAACGCCCGCGGGCTTTATTTCATTTTTTAGGAAATGAAGCCCGCCGGCGTTATTTCCGCAGGCCTTATGCACTCCACCATAAATAACTTGTCGAACATATTTTGTATGGCAAAAAATTCGTAACACTGTCATTAAAAAAATGCCAAAAGTCAGCAGTAAGTCCTCTAAAAATGCTGACTAAAAAGTTATATCTCGACTAGTTTTGGTAAAATTTTGCAGAAATTTCATAATTTTTGCACAAAATTCGAAACTTGGATTTATATGGTATGTTAATTCATCAGCTATATTTTCATAAAAAATAATAAACATTAAATACACTAAAGAAATATAGCCAAAACTTGCTAAAATATCGCGTCCATCTTTATATTTGTGTCACTGTATTTTTTTCCAAAGAACGTAGCGGGTTTTTTTTTAATAAAATTTTTGTTATGTATTACCTTGTTTATACCTACGCAAGAACCGCATTAAGAAAAAACCAACATGACTTAACACATATTTCTTTCAAGCGTGTCTTACAGCGCACTCACTGAAACCGTATTCAAAAGTATACAAAATTTGTTGTTTTATTTTGATATTTATTTAATAATCGATTTGCGCAATTGACGAAAATGGAAGCGAACAATAATTCAAATTTATTTTAATAATGGGGCGTATTCTTGTTTTCGTACGAATCGAAAATCATGAAATTTTCCTATCAATTTCTATACAAAAATTTCAAATTTTCGATACGTACGAGAACAAGAATACGCCCCAATAATTCAAATTCAAACAGGCTGTATAAAGAAAACCAGCCCATTTCCACTTCGCGTCGAATGAATGATGTGAAGTATAACGACAGTTTCCTTTGTTAACTAAAAATAATTTAATGAATTTATTAGTCCTTCAACTTTATTCAAATAAAACGTGTTAATTTTAGCAGAAACATTTTAGCCGTTTTTTTGGCCAATTTAGCCGATCGGCCCAAAAAGTTCTAGCAGCACTGCTTGCGAGGGCTATACACTCGCACAGGAAGTGTTTGACTGTCTCTTTAGAGCTAGGGTCATCGCAGCTACGACAGAGCCTTTTGAAGGGCAATCCAATCCTTGCGGCATCTACCCCACCGGGCCGTGCCCTGTGCGTACTGCAGTAAGTTTGTAGGCATGATTCAATAATACAAGGTTAGATAATTATTGACAGCTGCGGTTTGACACTCCCTTACAAAAGGTTGCATTTACGAAGGACAGAGAAAGGGCAAGAATGCAATCCCTTGTTGCGAAAATGGTAGTAGAAAAGTACGCAAAGTAGGCAATTAGTAGTGAAATTCCTTTTGTAAATTCTAATGTATTTGCAGGAAATCTGGTATTTTAAACCAAATGTTGAATGTAATATTGATATATCTACGTGAATTACGTAATTTATATGCTATTTAGCTGTATAAAAACTGCAAAATGACTCAAAATTAAAATAAGACTACTATGAGATTGATGTAAACATCCAATGCTTATGTTTTCATCAGTTAAATATGCTTCATATGCATATACAAATAAACATATTACACAAAAGCTTATACTTTTATTTCACACCAAAGCTACACTGTTTCCATGTAAATTTGCAAAGAAGCAACACGGTGCCACTGCTAAGGGAGCGGTGCGAGAGAGACAACTGTCAGTTTATCGAACCTTGTATTATTGAATCATGGGATTTAGGTATATTCTTTGCTCATTCCTTGGGATAAAACGATACCATCGAAGTATCGATACCTGTACTTGGAAGTAGCATCGAAAGAAAGTATCGATGCCTAGTAAGTATCGGGCTAAAAGTATCGATACCTACTTATATCGATATTTGTACCTATATAAGAATTGTTTCTATAAAAAACGCCATCACATATCTATGAATTTTTGTCAAAATAACTTATGTGACTATAATTTTTGATTTTAGGCGAATGCTACTTAATCTTTTTAAGAAAACCTTTAAG
The DNA here is from genome assembly GCF_001687245.7 of Rhagoletis zephyria. Taxonomy (NCBI): domain Eukaryota; kingdom Metazoa; phylum Arthropoda; class Insecta; order Diptera; family Tephritidae; genus Rhagoletis; species Rhagoletis zephyria. The sequence continues at coordinate 337,521 of NW_016157184.1, forward strand.
TTCCAAGACATGGTTTACTAGGATGGCCTCCCAGAAAACAAGAAAAAAGGCAAAGTCCAATACGTTGTTTTTAAAAAGTCCCCAGAGTTTTGTTAACAGAATTGTATTCGTTTGTATGTATGTACGTATTTTATTTGTTATACTTATTATTTATTTTGTACAAAGAGAAAGCGATTGAGATCAAAAACAATTATTTTATAATTTATTTCATACAAATGAATTAATTAATAAAAGTCATCTGTATTATAACACTGTTCATCAGCAGTTCTGCAAAGTAACAATGGTACATTTCTGAAAAAAGTAATCATGTTAATAATTTTTAGAGTGAAAAGCTGCTAAGTCCATTTGTAGAAAATTTAAAGGGGAGGAAAAAAACTTTTCAAAACATTTCCTTCAAGAATTTTGCAGAAGGCTCCGTTGCAAATTAAAAGATTTAGAATTTTTTGTGAGCTTACCGTTTTTTTCTGTGCCTCTTTTGGACTTAGTAAATTTGCCTTTAATTGAATATAAACTAGAAGACTTTGCGTTTTTATTTTACCTTGCTTCCTATATCCAAATATGAGTTTTCACAAAAACTGGACTTAGCAACTTTTCACTTCAAGCTAGCGATATGTTAATGAGATGATTATAGGTCTTTCTTTGTAGGAATTTTTCATTGGCAACTAAACTGCCAAACATTTTTAGATATTCACATTAATAATTAGATTAAAAAAAGTCCGGAAATAAAATTTTCACTGAATCGGGTTTCGATATAAGTACTTTCTTCCGATACCTACTCAGTACTCGGTTCAAAAGTATCGATACCAAAATTACTTGGTATCGGACGAAAAGTATCGAGTATGTACTTGTATTTACTAGTATCGTTTTATCCCTACTCATTCCTAAGAGATCTTTGGTTTTAAGTGGCTCGTAGGACACGCAGAACTGCCGGTAATCTTGTACGATCCTGTAAGTTTACCCCTTTGCTTTTATTCCCCTGAACGAGGCGCTCGTGGTTGTAAGCCGCAAAAATATGCAGTAACGATTGAATGCCATTTTAAAGCAAATTTCATGATTCGTAAAGATAACCCAACCATTCCATTTCAAGACGCGCAATAAAAACATGCAATTTCATGAGATTCCGAGTCCCACTCACTAGCATCCTCGGGGTTGGGTTGTTTATTTTCAACAAATATCTACTTTTGGGCATTTGAACAAAACTTAATTTTTTTTTTTTTTTTTGTGGTAGTTTTGTCAGAGTAGTTTGAGTGTGTATTGTATTGTGTATTGTGGTAGTTTTTTTCAGAGTAGTTTGAGTATTGTGGTAGTTTGGTCAGAGTAGTTTGAGTATTGTGGTAGTTTTGTCAGAGAAGTTTTGTATAGTAACGATGCTCTCACATTTGATGCTAGCGCAATGAAATTTTACCATAGAAAAACAGCTTCGAATGATTTTAGAACGAAAACTGAGATTAGATTGTATGACGTGGTATGCCCAACCGCCTTCACAAGCTGCAATTTCTAAATGAGCCTTAGCCAACGTCGCACTTTTAAAATATTCCGTCTGATTTCCCACCGTGAGCAATATTAAAATCCTTTGTGCACACATAGCATGCACATCACTCTCATTTAGTGTTTTTTAAAAACAAATATGTTTCTTTTAAGTTTTCATTGAAAACATATACTCCAAGGTTTCTTAACATTTTTCGCTTTCTTATTTGAGCTAGTGATGGGGAAGTTATCGATATTGTCGACAAAATAAATAGAAATAGGGGAAATTTCCCCTCCCAAATCCGAGTCGGTCGAGAAATCCGAGTTTGGTTAAGAATTGCAATTACACTCTTGGTATTGTGATTCTACTTCCGGAACAATTTCGTGCTATATGAAATATCTTTCTGACATGAAATTGGCCATTTCTTATAGATTTTGTCGCTAAACTCATCTCTGAAAAACATGCACAGCATTTTAAAATACATCTATTGTCCTTTGACAAGCCGCACAGTGTGCTTTTTGAACACTGCACGCGAATTAATCGTAGCGCTTTCGACAGAAGCAGCATTTTGATACGAAACAAAATGGTTTTGAAAGCTAACGGAAGTCCCTTTCAATTGTGGCCACTGAGCCACAATTACACCTTGACCTTAAAAAAAATGGTCAAAAGTAGTGTTCTTCGAAAAAAAAACATGCAAAATACACTGGATTTATTCCAAAACAAAAAATTTATGTTTTTTTTTAACCGACTTCCAAAAAAGGAGGAAGTTATCAGTTCGTCTGAATATAGTTTTTTTTTAATTTTATTTAATTTTATTATTTTTTATATATATATGTTATCGCATAACTTTGGACCACGTCAACCGATTTCGATAATTCTTTTTGTGTCTCAGAGCTGGTCCCATACTAATCTGGTTAAGATTAGATCAGTGGATCATGATATATATACAAATATATATATATATATATATTTTTTTTTTATATGAGAGTTGAAGTCGGTTTTTTTTGGTAAAAATTACTTGTTATTATACTAGTATTATAGATTTTGAGACCAGCAACACGATTCCACTCTTCAAAATTCGAAGAAAATTTTGAACTCCTTAATTTAAAAAAGGCATTATTTATTGCAATTCAAGACCTTTATTATTAGCCAAGGTAGAAGCCTCTAGGCCCTCTGAGAGCCAATTTATAACAATTTTAAACCAAACATCGAAACTTCTGTACTAGTTTTTACTCCGAAATTAGAAAAAAAACTGCGTAAAATGTCGAATGAAATTTCGAAGTTTAACTTTGGAATCGTAATAATTTAGCTTTCAAAAGGCCTAGAGATTTCTACCTTGGCTTAAATTAAAGGTCTTGAATAGCACTATAACTGACTTGTTGTTCGAGGGATAAAAATTGTGTGAAGGATGCACAGCTGTATGCAAATAAAAAAATTCAATATATAATGCTTTTTTCAAATTGAGGGGTTGAAATTTTTTTCATTTTTTAACCAGTGGAATCGTGTTTCTCGTCTCAAAATCTACAATATTAGTATAGTTTTTTTCAAAGAACACTATTTTTGACAAATTTTTTTAAGGTCAAGGAACGAATGTGGCTCAATGGCAATATTTTGAAAGGAATTAAATTAGCTTTCAAAGCCATTTTGCTTCATATGAAAATATTGCTTCTGTCGAAAGCGCTACGATTAATTGGCATGAAGTGTTAAAAAGCACACTGTGTGCCGTTGAGCTAGCTCGAATATCTTATTTTTCAGTCGATAAATGTAATTTTGCAATTTTAAAATTACTACGGTGTATTTTTCTCAAAAACATGACTCAAAACATATGATTTGTAAAAATATAATTCATTTGTAAACAATATATAATATAATAAAATAAAATGTCTATCATACTTGGGCGTACAAAATTTTTGATTTTTATTCAAAAAATTCAATTTTTATTCAATTCAAAAAAAAAGTTATTTAATTCCACGCACGATAGAAAGCCCAAGCTTGGGCTTCTGCTAAAGCTACTGAGTTGCGTCAAAATTCAAAAATTTGTATTATAAAGGTATGTGTGGTAAGATTTATAGAGTTTAGTTTTTGTATTTTTGTCGTCGTAATTAGTCATATACTACGTTTATACGCACAGAATAATCGACTTAATTGAAAGCGCATTGACACCGTACACATTTCGCTCTAGTGTTTATACTTACGGCTTTATATCGGCATCAAAGTAACCGTCTTCAAAAGCAAACAAAATCAGCTGTTTTCATTTGACATTTTATAAGTAACATAATGGAAAGTGATAAAAATGTAGTTTTATTCGGCATTATAAAATCGTGACAAAGAAAAAGAACGATTATTATTAATCAGCTTTTAAATACTGATGTGATTATTTGGAATTTGAGCGGAACAGCTGATCTCCAAATCGCTTTGAGTGAGAGCGGTGTTTATACACTCTTTCTAACTGTCTGGAGAAATAAACTACCGATTTGAAATGGAGTGTGAGCCAACACACTTTGCTCTTTCAAAGCGAATTGAAATTCAATTTATACATATGTTTTGAATCGCGGCGAAATGAATTAAAGCGACTTATGCATGCGTATAAACGTAGTAATTTTGTCCTTATGCGCGCTGGGTGAAATGTAAGTTGCTGGTAAAACATTATTACCAGCTCCCATTTCCTCCGGGAACACATGCATATTAGTATTACTCTCAATATTTCTGCTCTAATTAAATCACATGAACTAATAAAAGTCTGGATCCGCCCGTGATGTATATATTTTTTCACCCATGTCAGTATACACCACGAACGTTTAATAATAAAGTGAATTGTTTCAAAATTTTAATTTTGTGGGAAAACCCGATCAAAGTAGGGTCAATTGGTATACAAAAACAGATGGAAATATAAAAACATACATAATATGTACATATGTACATAAATTTGTAATTTTTGTGGAGCTTAGTTATCTGTTGGACTGAACATATTATCCTTAACTTATTAATTGAATGATAAAATCTCCAAAAACGTAATTTTTGAATTAATTCGGTCTAATATACACAAAGTACGTTTTGTAACTATAGCATATCAACCAAGATGTTATTCTATCACGATAAAAACTGCATTAAGCGCCTTATGAATTCGAACTGAAAACCAAATGCAATCTCTCTTCTGAGCATCTGTTTTAAACGTAACGGTAGAAAAAAATTTGGAAGTACATATTTGGTTTTAAAATTTGGATTTATTAGGTGCTCAATGCATCCATAAGCCAAAGAAGAACAGCTTTGGTGATGTGCTATAGTTACAAAACGAAATAAAAATATTGCATAATTATAAACTTTCATTAATAATTTTATTTATATTTAACATAACTTATTGCTAATGCCCACCTGCCCAAAATTTTGCTAACGCAGCCATTGGAAACTTGCAATATTCGTGATATGTCACAAGGGCGGGCACCAGAATGTGCCAACTCAACAATTTTCTGACGCGTTGAATCAGGAAGCGGCCGTCCTCCCACGAACACACCACCTAACTGATTTACACCGCTGTGACCTGTATGGAGAAAAAACGCAAAAAGAAACCTTTTAATTATAATCATAAATACTTATGTAGTTAACACTATAAAACAATGCCCAAAACTAAATATTAAAATTAGCAAAAACCTTACTTAAGAAAATGCAACCGAGATGCATACATACATACATATTTATAGGATGCGAGAGCATTCGATACCGAGAAATCGGTAAAGTTATAAGTAGGGAGTTATTCAGTGTAGGAAGAGAAAAGAGTTTTGAAAAAAAAATTCGAATCGGCTTACATGCTTTATGTTGAGGTCTCTAATATGTTTTGGTTTGATTGCCAGCACGCGTACTCTGAGGGAAAATCTGTGGAAACACCACCACCAAAATGTTAGGAGCTTCGAAAAAGCTGTGGTCTTTAAAAACATGGGAGCGATTGTCAAATCGTTGATCCATGTTGGGCTAACTTAAGTTTTGGTCGACTGCAATCGTCTTTTTCTAAGCCAGAGAAGAATTCATTTGGATGCCGCATTCAATACTTTCAGGGCTGGTTCACTTGCATCCTCCATTCGTACGACATACATAACCTATCCAGCGCAGCCGCTATATTTTGATTCGCTCTACTATGTCAAAGTCGTTATAATGTTCGGACATTGTTATTCGTGTTAATGCTTTTCCGAAAATTATAACTGTCAACAGTGAAGTTGGTGCCAAGATGCACATGCGCTGTCTGCTTTTTTAATGTAGTGGAGGCAAACCATTGATACTATCGATGATTTTGGTATTTTCACTATCGACAATTTTCGAAATTCAAGACACAAAAATGGTGAATGTGCATTTGATTAAGCGGCAATACTTTTATATAAAAGAATACATGGCAACTATGTTGGCCTAACGTCATCATTAGAATCGGAACGAATATACAGTAAAGCAGCTTTAATAGTAAACAAAAAAAGATCGAAACTAAAACCTAAAAATGTTGGCAAGGTATGTTTCTTAAATAAACACAATTGGCTTTAGAAAGCAGGTCCTTATGGGCTTTAAAAAACTATACTTAACGCAATGGGGGCGTATTCATAGTCAAGATTAAGTTGGTACTTAAAGTTAGTTCTACCTTTTTGACATAATTTTGGATGGGTTATCTGTCAATGAAGTTTCAACCAACTTTAAGTATCCACTTAATTTTGACTATGAATACGCTCCAATTAGATTTTTATCTTTTTCAAAATATGTGACTATCAATAGACTATCGATAGTTTAAACAAAATATCGCTCACTATCGATAGTCGGGACTATCGACAGTTTGCCACCACTAGTTCGCTTTGTCTTCATTCATCCCAAAACCCATGCGTTTTGCTTCTCTATTTAAATTATTCGTGCTATGTAATAAGCGTTGCATTGATGATGTACGCTCTTGTAATAAATTTTACCGGAACGGTTGAGTTATGCAGCTCTTATCGTCTTCTCCAACATCAAATTAAAGAAAGGACTCGATAGGGGTCGCCCTTTTGGAGACCTCGTTTGGTATCCAACAGCTCGGAGACTATTTGCCAATTATGGCAGAGCTGGTGGCATTGTTCAACATAATTTTACACAGCCTTATTAGTTTCTTTCTGGTGGTTTCAAAAGCGGCTTTGAAACCTCTATTGTTGCCATTAATCAGGTTGGAGAAGTGCTATTTCCCGGTTTTAAAACCTTCCGTAGCTCGGCGAATCTTCCGCCAAAATTTTCGGATGTTCTACTTTCCTCTAGCATCTCAAGCTCTTCGCACTCTTATATTTCGGTCTCTTTCTTCTTATCATAAGCCTTTTTCCTTCTCTACTTCCGGTACAGTTTTTGGACTGCTCTTGTTACGCTCGTATTATACTGGGACCTATGTCGATCAGCCTTAACATCAACCAATTGGCAGAGTCACCGAATATTCTAGGGGCATGCAATTAAATCGTAGTCCTTAAAACGTTAGCCGGTTCGCCATCAACTCCTACAAACATGTCATAAATACACTCGGAGGTATACCATTGCTTGCCGAGGGGCTACGGCTTTTAGAATACAATTTTTATGTTTTATTTATTGATGTTGGTCGGAAACTGGGCCCGAACCCAGGCGCTGCCGAATGCCGGTGGTAGATATAGATATAAATGTATATACCAAAATGATCACAATGAAGAGAGAAGTCTACAAAGACATGTCCGTATGTCCGTTTCTCCGTAAGTCCGTGTACAAGATAACCCGAGGACTGAGATATCTCAATGGAATTTGGTATAACGCAAGCATGGCCAGCGCTGGCGGAACTCCATAAGCAATTGCAAAAGCTTTCCACTTGCTTATGGAGTTTTGCCAGTGCAGCCCATGACATATATACGGGTTGCCCTTTATCCAAGTTAGGGTGGTATTGAAAATCGGCAATATCGATCGAAAACCTCGCTCACCTCCCATATAGCGGTATTTTCAAAAAACCCAAAAATAACGATATTTCCCTAAATATGGTTACTTGGATTTGTTGTGCTTTCGATATTCGAATTCTTGAAAAGCAAACTTATGGGCACTTACCGTTGTTGTCAGTTGACTAAATTAAGTGACGTTTTAACAAGTTTTGGCTATTTTCGTTTGTATATTTAATTTTTATATTAAGTTATTATTATATTTTTTTATAAAAGTCTAGCACATTTCATTACCAGTAAATCTACAATACAAACTTCGTACAAAAAATTATGAAAATTCAACAAACCTTAACTCAAAATGTACTAAAATATAATAGCACCTATACACCCAGAAAAATGTCAGCTAAATACATTTACCTCAACACAAAATTTGGTTATAGTTACCCTATTTAGTTAATGTTACCATATCAAGTGTTGGGGGAAATATTTTTAGCTAACTTTTTTCTGGGTGTACCAATAATTCTGCTTATACAGTATACATATATGTATGAAAAAATTCGAAATTGAATAAATTAAACTATAGTAAAATAGCTTATTTTCAGTAAAATGTTGTGAATGTGCACGCTTTCTTCTTTGTCATAAATGTTCGCACATGAATGTGTATGCATATGGCGCGTAAAGAAATGCCTAAAGGTCTGATTATGCATACTTCGCATAACTCCGCACAACCATTTGTACCAGTGCAATAAAAATGTAACTTAAGAAATCGTGATGCAAAGTCTAAACTAAGCAGATCGCTAAATTTTTAAAAGTTCTGCTAATTTCTGGGTAATGGAATACATACAAAGTACATTCGAAATTACAGTTTGAAGTTCATGCGAAGTTGTGCGAAGTTATGCGAAGTATGCATAATCAGACCATAACGCTTTGCTTCCACTTAATAATAACACACAAATTAAGACACTGAAAGATGAAAGTCCTGAATAACCCACAGCAGAAAACACAAAAAGATCGCACAGAGAGATTTGGCACGGTGAGAAACACATTTGGCTTGAGAGATTTGTGTTTTAGTCAGTGTTAAACACCATATAAAATTAGTGGAGAGGGTTATTTTCGCTCTGCTTTTACATACATACATGTAAGAAGAAAATGCCTAGTACCGCACAATGTTTCGACTATATGGAGGCAGGTGGAAATAATAGTTAACCAGCACCGGTTTCGCTGAAACTTGACATGTGCTCAGCGTTGCCACTAACAATTTTTCCCCTACCAATTTTCTTCCCAAATCCGACCAAAATCGTTTACAACCTACCAAATAAATTTCAATTACAAAAAAGCATTTTGAAAGCATACAATTCATTTATTTAAGATTAAATGTTTCGAATACAAAACACTTACACACATACATATATCGTCGCTCGAATAAAGAAACAGTGTAAATGCCACATGGTAGTATGAAGTACTAGGTTCAAGCATAAAAAGATTCATCAACCTACCTGGCTGTCTCCGGATCGAAAAACGAGAAACCAAATCGATCATGTTGTGATAGACGGAAGGCACGCTTCCAGTGTTTTTAGACGTACGCACACTCCGAGGCCCAAACATCGACTCGGACCACTATCTTGTTGCAGCCAAGATACGCACCCGCCTCTGTGCAGAAAAAATGTGCGCCCAAATATGCAAGGAAAGCTTAAGGTCGAAAAGCTGCAATCACAACAGACAGCCATCGCTTTCGCTACTCGACTCTCACACCTGCTCTCAGAAAGCACTCTTCAACAAACCGACATATGCGAGCAGTGGAACCACATTTCCCGCTCATTAAGTACCGCCGCCGAAGAAGTAGTCGGATTTCAGCGAGCCCGAGAGAACAACTGGTACGATGAGGAGTGTCAGGAAGCTGCAGAGAAAAAAGATGCCGCCTACAGGGCCACGCTGCGATCGGGCGCAACGCGCGCTATGTGGGACCGCTATAGGGATCTGAAGAGGGAAGCGAGACGTATTTGCCGCAACAAGAAGAGAGAGGCAGAAATACGTGAGTGCGAAGAGCTTGAAATGCTGGCCGACAGGAGGAATGCCCGAAAATTTTACCAGAGAGTTAGGCGACTTACGGAAGGTTTAAAGACCGGGGCGCACTCCTGTAAGAACAATAATGGCGACCTAGTAACTGATGTCCAGAGCGTACTTAAATTATGGAGGGAACACTTTTCCGCCCTACTAAATGGTAGCAGCACGGAAAGTTGTGGAGAAGAAGAACCCGAGCCCGCAGTCGATGATGACGGAGTCGACGTTCCACCGCCTGACTATGACGAGGTACGTATAGCAATAACGCGGCTGAAAAACAACAAAGCCGCTGGAGCTGACAGCCTGCCAGCTGAGCTATTCAAGTACGGCGGCGAGGAGTTGATAAGGTGCATGCATCAACTCTTGTGCAGAATATGGTCAGATGAACGCATGCCCGACGACTGGAATTTAAGTGTGCTCTGCCCAATCCACAAGAAAGGTGACCCCGCTATTCGCGCCAACTACCGCGGGATCAGCCTTCTAAGCATAGGTTACAAGGTCTTATCGAGCGTATTGTGTGAAAGACTGAAGCCCACCGTCAATGAACTGATTGGGCCTTATCAGTGTGGCTTTAGACCTGGCAAATCCACCATAGACCAGGTATTCACAATATGCCAAATCTTGGAAAAGACCCGCGAGAAAAGGATCGACACTCACCACCTATTTGTCGACTTTAAAGCCGCTTTTGACAGCACTAAAAGGAGTTGCCTATACGCCGCTATGTCTGAATTTGGCATCCCCTCAAAACTCATACGGCTGTGTAAAATGACGTTGAGCAATACCACCAGCTCCGTCAGAATTGGAAAAGACCTCTCCGAGCCGTTCGCCACAAAACGGGGTTTCAGACAGGGCGACTCCCTTTCATGTGACTTCTTTAATCTGATGTTGGAGAAGATAATAAGAGCTGCAGAACTGAACCGCTCAGGAACAATTTACTACAAGAGCGTGCAATTGCTGGCTTATGCCGATGACATCGACATCATCGGTAACAAAAACCGCGAAGTCTGTTCTGCCTTTTCCAAGTTGGATAGGGAAGCAAAGCGCATGGGTCTGGTGGTAAACGAGGACAAGACGAAGTATCTCCTGTCATCAAACAAACAGTCAGCACATTCGCGCCTTGGCACCCACGTCACTGTTGACAGTTACAATTTCGAGAAAGTAGAGAATTTCGTTTACTTGGGAACCAGCATTAACACCGATAATAATGTCAGCATTGAAATCCAACGTAGAATCACTCTTGCCAACAAGTGCTACTTTGGACTGAGTAGGCAATTCAGGAGTAAAGTCCTCTCTCGACGTACGAAAACCACGCTCTATAAGTCACTCATCATGCCCGTGCTGGTATATGGCGCAGAAGCATGGACAATGACAACATCCGATGAGGCGGCTCTTGGGGTGTTTGAGAGAAAGATTTTGCGGAAGATTTACGGTCCTTTACGCGTTGGCGACGGCGAGTACCGCAGACGATGGAACGATGAGCTGTATGAGCTTTACAACGATATGGACATAGTGCAGCGAATTAAAATACAGCGGCTCCGCTGGCTTGGTCATGTCGTTCGAATGGACACCGACGCTCCAGCTCTGAAAGTATTCAACTCGGAACCCGCTGGTGGTAGCAGAGGAAGAGGGAGGCCCCCACTGCGATGGAAAGATCAGGTGGAGAAGGACTTGGCTTCACTTGGCGTCAGTTGGCACAGAGGAGAAACGACTGGCGTGCTTTGCTGAACTCGGCCAAAATCGCATAGGCGGTTACAGCGCCAAAAAAGAAGAAGAAGAAGTAAATGCCACATACACTATTATTCGATAATTGCACCATTGGATAGACAATCCTTTAATCCATTAGAAAAATCTTTAGTTTTCTTAAATATCTCTTTGGCTCACTAATTTATTCCCGAAAAACGAAATTGTAATTGTATGGTTTGTAATGGTTTGTAAAAACTTCCAATTCGTTTTTCTCAAAACTGTACTTTTCATGTTACACTATTTCATTATTCCAGCGACGATATGTACTTTGTACATTTTAAAATAAACAAGAAATAAATAAATGCAGGTACAGTCTTAGGCACAGAGATGAGATCATTTAACATTTTTGGTTGTATGAATTATATGCATACATATTTTGTACCAATAAGTTTAATTTCGTAAAAGTAAATTTAAATCAATTAATTACACATGCAAGTCTTTAGCAGCTGACCACACACAGCGCGGGTCATTTTTGTTTATAAGTTCCTTGCATATTATGCTATTGATTAATCTTAAGTTGGCATTACTTTTCATAAACATAATGTCAGATATTTTAATATGATTATTTTCATTTTTAAAATCAATATTAATATTGTTACATATCGACACCTGAATGGAAGATCGACATATCTAAGAAGCCAGTTCGAAAACGCCCTATCTCGGAAAACCTTTCAAAATCGCCCTTTTCCAGAATTTGATTGAAAAAGCCCTATCTCAGAAAACGTTTCAAGAACACCCTATTTCAGAATTCGGTAGGTCGTTTTTGAACCAAATTCTGAAATTGAGCGTTCTTGAAAAGTTTTATGAGTGCGTTTTCAAACTGGCTGCCGAGATAGCTAGATCTTCCACTCAGGTGTCGATATGTATATTTGTTCATTAGTAACGCTAGAGGTAATACGATTATTTAGAAAAAAATTCAACCTTTGAAAGGTTCCCACAAAAATTTACGGCTTCAAAGCATTGTTTGCACTTTGCTGCAGTATCACTAACTTTGTATAAATATATCCACACTTAAGATTTTGGCGGTGCCATTGCTTAAAGTAATTATTTTTCATAAAAAACGACGCTGTGCATAGTTTCTTAAATAGAAAAAATATGGCCTTCAAGATATGGCACTTGCTCAAATCGATTCGATGCAAGTACTTTTCTTTCGATACCAAGTAGATATCGAAACAACGATTCGAGTAAAAAAGTAGTTGGTACCGAAACAAAAGTACCGCGTACATACTCGTATTTACTTGTATCGGAACATTGGCTCCATCAGTGGCCAAACCAATTAGGTTTCTTATTTTTAAAGGCAGGATTGGCAAATGTTTATATGCAAACTGATGTTTGAAATATATATTTTTATAATTAAGAATTTAAAAACTTAATTCAACTATCCGACCAAAATCTTACTTTGCCTACCAACCTTCCAAATGAAAAAGCAGTGACCAAATTTGGTCGGAAAAGACCAATAGTGGCAACAATGCATATGCTCTAATTTTACTTAGGAACAGTGTTGCCAGAACTTTTTGGACGAACCGGCTAAATTGGCAAATATAACCGGCTAAAAACGGCTAAAATGTTTCAACTAAATTTCACATGTTTTATTTAAATAAATTACGAGTAAAAACACTATTTCTTGAAGCGAAGTTACAAATTCGAGCCGGAAAAAAATTTGCCAGCAAGAATTTGCATTATTGTGGCACATGGTACGATTTTTTGTCGACGATAATTTGGGTAAACAAGTTCGTTAAATTTAAAAATTTTCAAACTGGAGCGATTTGAAAATGAAAAATGTAAGTTAATACTTGTTTACTTAATTAATTTAGTTAATTCCAATGATTTGAAAGGTACTCGGCAAAAAATACTGTATTCTTAATCGGAATGCAATCTCAACCAGAGTTGATATAGTAAACCCGACAAAGAAATTGAAACGTATGTTGAAGAAAGTCGGACTGACAAGATATTTACACGTAGATCCTGTTTTTTGTCCCTCTGAAAGAATTTTAAAAATTCTATGCAAATTTCTTTTGTTTGAAATGCAACCGTGGACACTAGCTGGCAGAAAAACTTGTAAATTTGCGTTCGTACAGAAAATTGCAAGTTTTCTTACTATCTGATATTTTGAGTGACAATTCTCGCTGGATTTTCGACGAACAAACCTATTGTCTTCCCTACAAGGCCTTCTCAGACTGACCGATCCTCAATACACTCAAATAGAAACCAATACACATAAAAAACGCTGTAAAAATTTCCCTTCAATTTTAAGGCAGTAAAACAACGATCTTAAGTTAACCGAGTTAAATCAACCGAGGCCATATGTTGACAAGGGATGCAAAATCACAGTTACACAAAAGACTTGGCCAGATTTTTCAGAAATCCCTTCAATTCTGATGTAAAACATGATGCCAAAAGACTGCAGATATCCCACTTAGATGACCGGTCATATGACCGGCAGATGTCTCGTAGGATTTCCAGAGAGTTTTGCTTTACATAGAAATTTGTGCTCTTTTATTTTCATTTTGACTCACTTCAGTGTTGGTTCCTTTAATTCAAGTTGGCATTCGGTTTTTGGAATTTAAATAAGTTCTCAGCAAAAAACTTTGTTTAAAAAAATACATATGTATGTGTACATAGTGCTTGAAAATATCAATTTTTCCCTTACCTTAAACCTTTGGGAGTGGCAAAAATTATGTTTTTGTAATTTAGGCACTATATACAAACACAAACGCATCTTAACTGTCTTAATAGTGAAACAATTTCTTATTTTCTAAGTTTGCGACTAAAACTTCACACTTAAAATTAAGACATTTATAACAAACATTTTATGAAGAAAATCTCTTCTTCGTTTATAATAAAAATAAGCGAAATCGGCCCAATTTCATACAACCCTGCCTGACATGAAAATTTTCTCCACGATAAGATTAATAGACATTTCTAATAGATTTTGGGTCGCTTAGTCAAAAATGGAAACATATGTATATACATATTTGAAATTTAAGAAAACAAAGCAAATGGCAAAATCGGCTAAAAACGGCCAATTTTTTTCTGCAAAACGGCTAACAAATCGGCTGCCGGCTAAATCGAAATTTCTCCGGCTGTTTGCTATCGCAACCGGCTAAATCTAGCCAGAAAACGGCTAAAATGGCAACACTGCTTAGGAATAGGAAATTACGAAAATTGGTAAAGATGGGATAATTGCCACGACCTCCGCTCCAAAGTAAATAAAGTGATTAGTCAGTATCGCGCCGATTCCAGTATTTTTTTGGAAACGTACCGTTCGAAGGAAGGGGTTGTACGAGGATGATCTGAAATTTTGTATTTATGACCTTTACTTTTCCCTCTCTAAGCCCAACTTGTTTTTTTTTTATCAACTGTCACCATGACTTTTCTACCTGCCTTCATATAGTCGAAACACTGTGCACCACCAGCAAAAAAAAAAATTATTAAAAATCAACGCGATTTTCTAGAGGCTTGAAACTTGGACCCTAACCTACTAAAATTTAACCACATACCTAAAAATTCGGGGTGGAACCCCATCAAAATTCTAAAAATATATTGCCTGCAATGTGAACATGTTTGGTAATTTTGTAAAGATAATTTATGCATTTAAATTAATTTAAAAAAAATTCCCTATAAAACAAATTATACGCAACCATGAAGCAATAAATTCAAAACATTTTAAACATAGCATAGTCATTCGTAAGCTCTCCACGAAAACAAATGACAAAAATAGATTGTTTGAAATAAAATGTTGTGTTGACGTTTTTTATATATATGGGTGTTTCCTGTGTTACGGACGTTCCGTTTGGAGACACTTTTTTCATTATAAAAACTATAGTAGGCTCGGAATGAACACACATTTTTTTTAATGAGTAGTCATCATCAATACCTATCTGAAATCAATAAAAATATTTTCCCCAAATGCTATATGGTAAGTGTATAGTGATTAAAAGTTCCCGTTCGGACGTTCCCAAAATGGAACTCGTACCGAAGATTACTGATGATTTTTGCTAAATTCTGCGAATTTGTTAAAGGTGCAAAAAAATGATGTATGAATGATTGTTAGAATAATAAGCAGCCATAACCACTGCGTCAACTTAAACCTCCTAACGAAGTTTAGTAGCTGCCAAAAACTGTTCGAAGTTGTTCGGACGTTCCCGTTCGGACGTTCCGATGTTTTCCAATGGATAAAATTTGTTGTTTAAGAATTGAAACACACTCGTTTTTTAATGCAAATATGGGGTTTTATTGTAAATAAATCTACATCTATATGAAGGCCTTTATTAACGTTCGTTGAAGTCATTTCTTAGTGCAAGCAGACGTACATATTGACGCCTCCAAACTATACAATGCTAAGTCTAAGTCTAAGTTGACATAGCATAGTATGGTTTGGAGGCGTCGATATGTACTATATCTACATATATACTGATACTCACAAAATTGAGTATACGGTTTGTTGTTGTTAATATTCGCAATGTTTGACATGCTAAAGCTTTTTATTTTTGTTTTGGTTTGAGATATGGCTTATATTTTAGCAAACCCCATTTAAATCCACCAAATATGAAGCTATGTACAAAAATTATGAAAAATCTGCAAAGCAAACTTTTTAACAAGAATTTCTAAAAAAATCCAGTATGCAGTTTTATAGTCCATTCAGTTTTAGTACAATAATGTGCAAATTTCAAATGTATACATAAAACTACATACATACCTGTTTTTTTTTAGTAAACAGTTTCATACTTGGATTTAAATGGGGTTTGCTAAAATATAAGCCATATTTTAATACCAAATTAACAAAAAAAATTTGCAAATATGTATTAAAAAAACCGTATACTCAACTTTGTCAGTAACGGTACCTACATAGAACAAAATGAACAGAAGTTATTTCAAGCGTTCGGACGTTCCGATTTTTAATATATTAACAATCGATACTGGCAAGAGTAACCAAAACTAGCTTTTGTATTAAAATTTTGACAAGTGAAGTAAACGTTACGACTCTTTTTTTTACATGTAAAGTATATTTTGCGTCGGAACGCTTGAAAAAAGCACAATTTGTAATATAACTTTGGACCGTTCCTAATATATTTTTACGTTGTTTTTGTTGTAAGGCTTACAGAATATAAGGTGTACTAAATTTTCGAATAGATTTCCAATTCTTTTTGATCGTGTGCTACAATTATGAAGGATTTCTGGAAGGCATGGTTTCTCCGAAAAAAAAGAAAAATTGAAAGTGTAGTTGGAAAGCCGCAAATATCTTGAAATGGAATAGACCAATTAGTCCAATATTTTTGTGAATGAGAGACAAAATATGTACTTATCGATTTCGGCATTCGATTTTTCCTCAATTGATGCATATACATCTACGGGTTACCTCAGAAAATCTATAAAATTTTAAAGAAATTTCAATTGGAGGCCTCTACAAAAAAATAATGGGGCTACACACCTCCCACCTTTCTAACTTGAGAGAGCAAAGACCAAAGAAATCCTCCTTCTCCACCGACTAAAGGACGCCTCAGGGTATTAGAAATAATTCTATGTAAAATTATGGCTAATACTACGACAAAAACTCCAAAAATCGGAATTCCAAACTTTATGGAAATTTTCGTAAAAATTTTGCAACCATTAAATACTCCTTTTATATATAAATTTTAGTACGTACGCAGTTTTGCAGCAAATCTTTGCTAAATATAGAGTTAGCGAAAACAAAAAAAGAATAAAAAGCGTCCGTGTTGCAAAAAATCTACATATATACGTAAGCTCCATTGTATTATACACTTTTAAAATAGTGGTTAATTTCGAAGTAAGCCATACATGTTTTTCTCATTTGTTATCAAAAAAATAAATAAATAAACAAAATTTAAGCATTTCCCTATGTAGGGTTAGTAATAGGTTTCCACTAAGCATTAAATGACAAAAATTTTAATGACAATGTTGGGCATTACGTTCATACAAATAGTCATTAGTGCGATTTATGCAACATCGCAATGTGGCATTTTTGGTGAAATGACAACTTTGCAACAAATGCAATGTGTCGCAACTCTGCATATACAAACAGTTTGAATACCACAGTATAACAGTATCCAAACATTGTATTGTTACGTTTTGGAAGTCAGCCTTTATCTTTAAGCATACATACATACCCCCAAATTTTATTCGGTTTTATTAAATTGAATCTATTTTTAAATAAACTGATAGCTCATTTATTGCAATCGCATACAAATTTTCGAAGTTAGGCGACTTTTCTCAAATTCGGCCTTGATTTTATTTTGTTTATTTACCGTACTTTCAGATTTTTTGAGTAGTGTGGCTAAGGAATTCATCAATATTTATATATACAAATTTATATATACAATCGCTCTTTAGCAAAGAAGTGGTTTTTCAAGAAATTTTAGGAAAATGGGGTGGCACCGCCCACTTATATCATATATGTGGATCTCAAATCGCTTTTTGAATTGGTTTTTGAAATCGGACAAAAAACACGGGTTCCACCAATGTAACGGTAATTTCAAAGAATCCAAAGCTAGCTATAATATAAAGCTATAATTTATCGGGAGTAGATTTTGTTCGATTTAAAAAATATTCAAGACGGTACTTAAGGAGCACAATGTCTATACCAAATTTGGTCGAGATCGGTCTAGTAGTTTTTGAGATACTCATATATCATATATGTAAGTGGGCTGTGCTAACCGTATTTTCCTAAAATTTCTTGAAAAACCACTTCTTTCCTAAAGATCGATTGTATATATCTAGTTATTTTGAATATATATTGATGAATTCCATAGACACACTGCTCAAAAAGTCTGAAAGTACGGTAAATAAACAATATAAATTCAAGGCCGAATTTGAGAAAAGTCGCCTAACTTCGAAAATTTGTATGCGATTGCAATAAATGAGCTATCAGTTTATTTAAAAATAGATTTAATTTTAGATAGTACTATGGTCAAAATTTAACATACATAATTAAGAGAAATATGGATTTTTTCATTTTACCCGATAAAAAATCCCAACAAGCCAAGTGCGACAATAGACTATCTATACCATTTTAAAGGCCTATATATCCTCTTCTCAGATCATATTCGATCTTTGAAATCGAATCAAAAATAGTCATTCAAAAACTCATAAATCTACAAAATCGTATTATCTGACTTAAATCGACAGATCACGACCTCTAAATGACGTTTAAAAAAATCTATAAAAATAGGCAATAATATTTCTCATAAAAACGAATAAAATTAGGGGGTAGAGTCTTGAAGTTTCCAAGAAAGCATTTTCGATGGGCACCCTAACGTACACGACTAAAGACCTATCCTGATCGAAATCGATCACAATAGTGCTTTTTAAGCTTATTTGACAATGCATTTTCACTTATTTAACGATAAATGCCATTAAATTTTACACAGTGAAAATAAGCCTTAAAACGCTGCGATGAATTTATATGTGTGTATGTACACTTTAAAGAAAAGCAAGCAAAAATTGGTTAATATTACCAAATTCAAACTTGAAAAGGGATCAAAGTGAATTTAGTTTAATACTAACAATGCCGTAACTAATATTTTCAACAATGACTTGGTAATATTAATCACACTTTTGTTAACATTAAACACATTTTTGGTTGCAAACTTTTTCGTTTGAATACGCTTATGGTCTTCTGCTCTTCACAAATGCTTTTTTATAATTCCGAGATATAAAACAAAAATTTGTATTATCATTTTGACATGCTACCTCTGACGGAACTTGAACCCGCATCTTCTAAAACTTAGCAAAGTTAGCAAGCACCTCTGAACACCCGGGTAGCGGGTACAACAACCCCACCCATATCGGCTAGTCTCTCAGTCGTTGCCGTCAAGCTCAACCAACGGGAGACCCAAGTTCTATGCGGTCTGTCCATAGGGATAAGGGCGTCAGTTGAGTGGGGTTGCGGGCATGCGAAAAGATGTTTCGAGTCGTGGGGTGTCTCTCCGCGTGCACTCATTGGGCACATCCGCATCTAGTCTGCTCAGGTATGATTTCAACCTGCTGCAGTAGCCAGAGCGAAGTCAGGCTATTGTGGTCCGGTCTCCCGAGGCAGACGAAGCTCCGTCCAGTCCACGTCTGGTGGTTGTGTGCCCAGAACGGCATTCACAGGTCTGAAGTCTACATAACTTGAGACCGACTCCTTGTGAATGCCGCTCAAGGCCTGTCGATATGCTGTCGAGTCCAGAGGTTGCTTTATGAACGGGTGGCCACGTCTGTGGCTCCCTACTAAGAACTGCTTGCAGAGCGAGTAAAAATTGAGGTATCTTAACGAAAATTGGTACGTGTACTTCTTTCGGGCGGTGGAGGTTGGTATTGAAGCTGGGAAAGATCGGACAATAAACAAGCCTACCTCCCATATAATGGTAGTTTTCAGAAATACGAAAACTCCGATAATTTAGTAACTACTAAAGCTCATTCACTCTAAATTGATATTTACAATGATTTTTAGACGAAAAATAGGAGTATTATTAATTTTTGAAAATGGGCGTAGCCACGCACACTTATGATTACATGTGTATGGCTTGGTAACCGCTTAACCAATTTCTCACAAACTTGGCACAGTTGTTGGCCGTGGTACAACATACCAAATGGCAAATTTTTAAAATCGAACAATAACCAAGCCCTCATCCCATACAAGATTAATTTAGAGAAATACGAAATCTTCGATAAATCAGTAAATACCGAAGCTAGTTTATTCAAACTAATAATAATTCTTTAGCTGCAAATACGATTATGATAAAAGTTTTGAAAATGGGCGTGGAACCGCCCACTTATGATCACATAGATGTATCTCGGTAACGATACGTCCAATATGTACCAAACTCGGTATGATTATTGTGCCTGTCACATAAAAGCAAATAGTTGAAAATGATTGAAATCGGACCTACGTGACAGTCGTGCGTTTCAATGTGATACAAACAAGGAATACCATTTGTTTTCTTTAACTTTTTGGGCCATTGTATAGCACATAATTAGCTCTATATTTAACCGGAAAATGAAAACACTCGAACTGCTTGGTCCTGAAATATAAGCATTTAAAGAGAGTATCGTTACGTGACAAAAAATGGAAGTAGATTTTTTCTTTTCTTACAAAATCGCAAAACTCTGCGAATCGTGGATGGCTATTTTCATGAAACTTAGTTTAATATGCAACTTAATGCAACGTGTTTCAATTTTCTTTTACAACCCCAAGTGTGAAACGTGACGTAACGTAGCGTCCCTTGACGTAAATTTCCATCGTTATATTTTTGTTAATATTGCTTATAAATGAATTTTTAACGCAAATAAAACATGTATTTTATGTATAATATACTTTGTATTTTGACTTCAGCGCTAATTCAGGGTGAATGTGTGGGAAATCTATGATTTATTATGTTTCAACTAAATACGCCAAATTCAAACCAAATCGGACCATAAATACGGTTTTTCGAAATATCTCAACCTTGGCGCCACCTAGGAAGACCATTTCACGCAAACATGATTCTACTTACATAGCCAGTATATATTTTAAAAAGCAGACAAATCGGCCCGTAAATACGTTAGATATAAGACTGTTATTTTTTTGTCGCGGTGGACCTTCCGATGGAAACACCCATATTCTTGAAACTACGACATTTCGAAATTTAAGGCGCTCATTTACTCAAAATTGATACTAACAACAATACCTCGAAAATAAGTAAATTAACCGCCCACATATGACTATATAAGTTTATCTCATTATGTCTAACTGAGCGTTCTATCGAAGATGTTTGAAATAGGGGTAAAACCCTGCTTACCATGTGGCGTTAGTTTTCGGAAAGGTAAAATAACTATATCTAAAAGCGCAGTTAGTCAACGACGTAGCGTAAACGTAGGTTGACGTACGTAGCAGCATATCAAATTTACTGTTGATAGAGAGAGAGAGAGAAGCAACGGCAACGTCACCGCAATGAGGTGGTGAGTTTTCGTTAACACGCGAATCCCATAAGGTAGATCGTGTCTGCGTCAACCTATGTCTGCGCAGGGTATAAAAAAAATTGAATTACACTGGACCACAAATTTCAACTTTTTCTCTTTACCAGAAACGCCGTTATGAAATTCTTATGTAAAATCACCCCCTGATTCCGAAAATCAGGGTTATTTTTAATTCTATGGTACCGTTTTTGAGATATTTGAAATTTACCGTTTTTGCAAAAAAAAAAAAAATTGGGTCCACTTTATCATATATATCTCAAGAACGAATTATGCAATTCCAAAACGGTTTGAAGTTTTTAAAAGGTAATAAAATTTTCTATAAACTGTGCATACAACACTTTTTGCTAGGCCCTGTAGATTCAAAGATAACGAACAATCATTACCGATTTTTTAAATTTTTTTTGTAAAAATATAAAAAAAAATGTACTTTGCGGGGAAGGATCTCGAAAACCTTTTATTTTTTTGCAGATTTTTTTTTTCTCCCTAAGCTCTGTTGTATTACAAAAAAAATAAGCTATCATCGAAGAAAATCGATGCAAAACTACGTAAGTTATAAGCGATCAAATAAAAATACCCAGGTTGCGCAACTTCAATGTATGTACCTATACATACATACATATATTAAAGGTATAAAGTGCAAGTGAGATATTATCCGGATAAACGAATAACACCATAACAATGATAACACTTTTTCTTTAAATAAATCAAATAGTACTTTTAATACTCGAATTGTATTATAGTAGGTAGAGTGGTTGCATCGAAAGGAAGAGTGGTTGGGTTCGAAACCTGCTGTAGGCATGTAGTTATAAACATGTATTTCCG